>NC_054483.1:10911807-11127091 GCF_017639515.1 Carcharodon carcharias | reverse complement strand
TGTTGTGTCCTGTGTGTGTACTCAGATACTGTGCACAATTGTTGTGTCTTGTGTGTGTACACAAATACTGTACACAGTTGTTGTGTCCTCTGTGTGTGCCCAGATATTGTACATATTTGTTGTGTCCTGTGTGTGTCCCCTCAGATACTTTACACAGTTGTTGTGTCCTGTGTGTATACTCAGATACTATAAACAGTTCTTGCGTCCTATGTGTGTACTCAGATACTGTATACGGTTGTTGTGTCCTGTGTGTGTTCTCATATACTCTGCACAGTTGTTATGTCCTATCTTTATAAACAAATGCTGTACACAGTTGTTGTATCCTGTGTGTGCGCTCAGATACTGTACATCATTTTTGTGTCCTATGAGTGTGGTCAGATACTGTACACAGTTGTTGTGGCCTGTGTGTACGCACATACTGTACACTGTTCCTGTGTCCTGTGAGTATACACACAGACTGTAAACAAATGTTGTATCCTGTGTGTGTGCTGTGATATTTTACACAGTTGTTGTGTCCTGTGTGTGTACTCAGATACTGTACACAGTTGAGTCCTCAATGTGCTCAGATACTGTACAAAGTTTTGTCCTGAGTGTGTTCAGATACTGTACACAGTTGCTGTGTCCTGTGTGTGTACTCAGATACAGTACACAGTTATGTGTGTTTCCAGAGTGTGTGTACATAGATACTGTACACAGTTCTTGTGTCCTTTGTGAGTACTCATATACTTTATACAGTTGTTGTGACTTGTGTGTACACTGATACTGTAAATATTTGTGTTTGAGTACGCAGATATGTACACTTTTGTTGTGTCCTGTGTGTGTACACAGATGCTGTACCCAGTTGTTGTGTCCTATGAGTGTACTTAGATATTGTAGACAGTTGTTGTGTCCTGTGTGTGTACTCAGATACTGTGCACAATTGTTGTGTCTTGTGTGTGTACACAAATACTGTACACAGTTGTTGTGTCCTCTGTGTGTGCCCAGATATTGTACATATTTGTTGTGTCCTGTGTGTGTCCCCTCAGATACTTTACACAGTTGTTGTGTCCTGTGTGTATACTCAGATACTATAAACAGTTCTTGCGTCCTATGTGTGTACTCAGATACTGTATACGGTTGTTGTGTCCTGTGTGTGTTCTCATATACTCTGCACAGTTGTTATGTCCTATCTTTATACACAAATGCTGTACACAGTTGTTGTATCCTGTGTGTGCGCTCAGATACTGTACATCGTTTTTGTGTCCTATGAGTGTGGTCAGATAGAGAACACAGTTGTTGTGTCCTGTGTTTATACTCAGATTCTGTACCCAGTGTTTTTTTTTCTGTGTCTGTACACATACTGTACACAGTTTTTGCATCCTGTGTGTGTACTCAGATACTGTACACAGTTGTGTCCTGAGTGTGCTCAGATACTGTACACGGTTGTTGTGGCTTGTGTGTGTACTGATATACTGTACACAGATGTTGTATTCTGTGTGTGTGCTCAGATACTGTACTTAGTTTTTGTGTCCTGAGTGTGTACTCAGATACTGTACACAGTTGTTGTGTGTGTGCGTGTGTACTCAAATACAGTACATAGTTGTGTGTGCGTGTGTACTCCGATACGGTACACAGTTGTTGTGTCCTGTTTGTGTCTGCTCAGATACTGTACACCGATGTTGTGTCCTGTGTGTATACTCAGATACTGAACGCAGTTGTTGTGTCCTGTGTGTGTGTACTCAGAAACTGTAGACAATTGTTGCAACTTGTGTGTGTGCTCAGATACTGTTTGCAGTCGTGTCCAGTGTTTGCACTCAGATTCTGCTCCCATTGTTGTGTCCTGTGTCTGTACAGATACTGTACACATTTTGTTGTGTCCTGTGTTTGTACTCAGATACTGTATGCAGTTGTGTCCTGACTGTGCTCAGATACTGTACACGGTGTTGTGGCCTGTGTGCCTACTCATATACTGTGCACAGTGGTTGTAACCTCTGTGTGTGCTCAGATACTGTGCATAGTTGTTGTGTCCTGTGTGTGTACTCAGATACTGTACATAGTTTGTCTGTCCTGTGTGTGCTCTCAGATACTACACACATTTGTTGTGTCTTATGTTAGTGTACTCAGATACTGTACACAGTTGCTGTGTCCTCTGTGTGTACCCGGATACTGCACCCAGTCGTTGTGTCCTGTGTCTGTACAGATACAGTACACAATTGTTGTGTCCTGTGTATGTGCTCGCAAACTGCACACAGTTGATGTGTCATGTGTGTGTATTCAGATACTGTACACAGTTGTGTCCTGAGTGTGCTCAGATACTGTACACGTTGTTGTGTCCTGTGTGTTTACTCAGATACTGTACACAATTGTTGTGTCTTGTGTGTGTACACAAATACTGTACACAGTTGTTGTATCCTGTGTGTGTGCTCAGATACTGTACATATTTGTTGTGTCCTATGTGCCTGCTCAGATACTGTACACAGTTGTTGTGTCCTGTGTGTGTGCTCAGATACTGTACACAGTTGTTGTGTCCTGTGAGTGTACACACATACTGTAAACAAATGTTGTATCCTGTGTGTGTGCTGTGATACTGTACACAGTTGTTGTGTCCTGTGTGTGTACTGAGATACAGTACACAGTTATGCGTGTGTCCAGAATGTGTGTACATAGGTACTGTACACAATTGTTGTGTCCTTTGTGAGTACTCAAGTACTTTATACAGTTGTTGTGACTTGTGTGTACACAGATACAGTAAGCAGTTGTGTTTGAGTAAACAGATAATGTACACATTTGCTGTGTCCTGTGTGTGTACACTGATGCGGTACCCAGTTGTTGTGTCCTTTGTGTGTACTTTGATATTGTAGACAGTTGTTGTGTACTGTATGTGCTCTCTGATAGTGTAGAACGTTGCTGCATCCTGTGTGTGCGATCGGATACTGTACACAGTTGTTGTGTCCTGTGTGCGTCTGCTCAGATACTGTACACGTTTTGTTGTATCCTGTGTGTGTACTCAGATACTGTACACAGTTGTGTCCTGAGTGTGCTCAGATACTGTACACGGTTGTTTTGGCCTGTGTGTGTACTCATATTCTGTAAACAGTTGTTGTAACCTGTGTGTGTGCTCACATAATGTATATAGTTGTTGTGTCCTGTGTGTGTACGCATATACTGTACACAGTTGTTGTGTCCTGTGTGTATACACAGATTCTGTACCCAGTGTTTTTTCCTGTGTCTGTATACATACTGTACACAGTTTTGGCATCCTATGTGTGTACTGAATTACTGTACACAGTTGTGTCCTGAGTGTGCTCAGATACTGTACACGGTTGTTGTGGTCTGTGTGTGTACTAATATACTGTACACAGTTGTTGTGTGTGTGTGCGTGCGTACTCAAATACGGTACATAGTTGTGTGTGCGTGTGTACTCCGATACTGTACACTGTTGTTGTGTCCTGAGTCTGTATGCTCAGATAGGGTACACAGTTGTTGTGTACTGTTTGTGTCTGCTTAGATACTATACACAGATGTTGTGTCCTGTGTGTATACTCAGATATTGTACACAGTTGCTGTGTCCTGTTTGTGTGTACTCAGTAAGTTTAGACAATTGTTGCAACTTGTGTGTGTGCTCAGATACTGTGAGCAGTTGTGTCCAGTGTTTGTACTCAGATTCTGCTCCCATTGTTGTGTCCTGTGTCTGTACAGATACTGTACACATTTTGTTGTGTCCTGTGTGTGTAAACAGATACTGTGTGCAGTTGTGTCCTGACTGTGCTCAGATATTGTACACGGTGTTGTGGCCTGTGTGCCTACTCATATACTGTACACAGTTGTTGTAATCTCTGTGTCTGCTCAGATAATGTACATAGTTGTTGAGTCCTGAGTGTGTACTCCGATAATGTACATAGTTTTTCTGTCCTGTGTGTGCTCTCAGATACTACACACATTCGTTATGTCTAATGTTAGTGTACTCAGATACTCTACACAGTTGCTGTGTCCTCTGTGTGTACCCGGATACTGCACCCAGACGTTGTGTCCTGTGTCTGTACAGATACAGTACACAATTGTTGCGTCCTGTGTATGTGCTCGAAAACTGCACACAGTTGATGTGTCATGTGTGTGTATTCAGATACTGTACACAGTTGTGTACTGAGTGTGCTCAGATACTGTACATGTTGTTGTGTCCTATGTGCCTGCTCAGATACTGTACACAGTTGTTGTGTCTTGTGTGTGTGCTCAGATACTGTACACAGTTGTTGTGTCCTCTGTGTACGCATATACTGTACGCTGTTCCTGTGTCCTGTGAGTGTACACACATACTGTAAACAAATGTTGTATCCTGTGTGTGTGCTGTGATACTGTACACAGTTGTTGTGTCCTGTGTGTGTACTTAGATACAGTACACGGTTATGCGTATGTCCAGAGTGTGTGTACATAGATACTGTACACAGTTGTTGTGTCCTTTGTGATTACTCAGATACTTTATACAGTTGTTGTGACTTGTGTGTACACAGATACTGTAAACATTTGTTTTTGAGTACGCAGATAATGTACACATTTGCTGTGTCCTGTGTGTGTACACAGATGCTGTACCCAGTTGTTGTGTCCTATGTGTGTACTTTGATATTGTAGACAGTTGTTGTGTACTGTATGTGTTCTCAGATAGTGTAGAACGTTTTCGCATCCTTTGTGTGCGATCGGATACTGCACACAGTTGTTGTGTCCTGCGTGCGTCTGCTCAGATACTGTACGCATTTTGTTGTGTCCTGTGTGTGTACTCAGATACTGTACGCAGTTGTGTCCTGAGTGTGCTCAGATACAGTACACGGTTGTTTTGGCCTGTGTGTGTACTCATATACTGTACACAGTTGTTGTAACCTGTGTGTGTGCTCACATAATGTGTATAGTTGTTGTGTCCTGTGTGTGTACCCGGATACTGCACCCAGTCATTGTGTCCTGTGTCTGTACAGATACAGTACACAATTGTTGTGTCCTGTGTATGTGCTCGAAAACTGCACACAGTTGATGTGTCATGGGTGTGTATTCAGAAACTGTACACAGTTGTGTACTGAGTGTGCTCAGATACTGTACACGTTGTTGTGTCCTGTGTGTTTACTCAGATCCTGTACACAATTGTTGTTGCTTGTGTGTGTACACAAACACTATACACAGTTGTTGTATCCTGTGTGTGTGCTCAGATACTGTACATATTTGTTGTGTCCTATGTGCCTGCTCAGATACTGTACACAGTTGTTGTGTCCTGTGTGTGTGCTCAGATACTGTACACAGTTGTTGTGTCCTGCGTGTACGCATATACTGTACACTGTTCCTGTGTCCTGTGAGTGTACACACATACTGTAAACAAATGTTGTATCCTGTGTGTGTGCTGTGATACTGTACACAGTTGTGTCCTGTGTGTGTATTCAGATACTGTACACAGTTGTGTCCTCAATGTGCTCAGGTACTGTACAAAGTTGTGTCCTGAGTGTGCTCAGATACTGTACACGGTGGCTGTGTCCTTTGTGTGTACTTAGATACAGTACACAGTTATGTGTGTGTCTAGAGTGTGTGTACATAGATACTGTGCACTCTTGTTGTGTCCTTTGTGAGCACTCAGATACTTTATACAGTTGTTGTGACTTGTGTGTACACAGATATTGTAAACACTTCTGGTTGAGTACACAGATAATGTACTCATTTGCTGTGTCCTGTGTGCGTACACAGATGCTGTACCCAGTTGTTATGTCCTATGTGTGTACTTAGATATTGTAGACAGTTGTTGTGTACTGTATGTGTTCTCAAATACTGTAGAACGTTGTTGCATCCTGGTTGTGCGATCAGATACTGTACACAGTTGTTGTGTCCTGTGTGCATCTGCTCAAATGCTGTACACATTTTGTTGTGTCCTGTGTGTTCTCAGATACTGTACACAGTTGTTGTGTCCTGTTTGTATATTTAGATACTGTACACAGATGTTGAATCCTGTGTGTGTACTCAGATACTGTAGACAGTTGTTGCATCTTGTGTGTGTGCTCAGATACAGTGGACAGTTGTGTTCTGTGTTTGTACTCAAATTTTTTCCCATTGTTGTGTCCTGTGTGTGTACTCAGATACTGTACACAGTTGTGTCCTGAGTGTGCACAGATACTGTAAACGGTTGTTTTGGCCTGTGTGTGTACTCATATACTGTACACAGTTGTTGTAACCTGTGCGTGAGCTCAAATAATGTATATAGTTGTTGTGTCTTGTGTGTGTACTCATATACTGTACACAGTTGTTGTGTCCTTTGTCTGTACAGATACCATACACAATTGTTGTGTCCTGTGTATGTGCTCAGATAATGCACAACGTTGATGTGTCCTGTGTGTGTATTCAGATACTGTATACAGTTGTCTCCTGAGTGTGCTCAGATACTGTACACAGTTGTTGTGTCCTGTGTGTGTACTCAGATACTGTGCACAATTGTTGTGTCTTGTGTGTGTACACAAATACTGTACACAGTTGTTGTGTCCTCTGTGTGTGCCCAGATATTGTACATATTTGTTGTGTCCTGTGTGTGTCCCCTCAGATACTTTACACAGTTGTTGTGTCCTGTGTGTATACTCAGATACTATAAACAGTTCTTGCGTCCTATGTGTGTACTCAGATACTGTATACGGTTGTTGTGTCCTGTGTGTGTTCTCATATACTCTGCACAGTTGTTATGTCCTATCTTTATAAACAAATGCTGTACACAGTTGTTGTATCCTGTGTGTGCGCTCAGATACTGTACATCATTTTTGTGTCCTATGAGTGTGGTCAGATACTGTACACAGTTGTTGTGGCCTGTGTGTACGCACATACTGTACACTGTTCCTGTGTCCTGTGAGTATACACACAGACTGTAAACAAATGTTGTATCCTGTGTGTGTGCTGTGATATTTTACACAGTTGTTGTGTCCTGTGTGTGTACTCAGATACTGTACACAGTTGAGTCCTCAATGTGCTCAGATACTGTACAAAGTTTTGTCCTGAGTGTGTTCAGATACTGTACACAGTTGCTGTGTCCTGTGTGTGTACTCAGATACAGTACACAGTTATGTGTGTTTCCAGAGTGTGTGTACATAGATACTGTACACAGTTCTTGTGTCCTTTGTGAGTACTCATATACTTTATACAGTTGTTGTGACTTGTGTGTACACTGATACTGTAAATATTTGTGTTTGAGTACGCAGATATGTACACTTTTGTTGTGTCCTGTGTGTGTACACAGATGCTGTACCCAGTTGTTGTGTCCTATGAGTGTACTTAGATATTGTAGACAGTTGTTGTGTCCTGTGTGTGTACTCAGATACTGTGCACAATTGTTGTGTCTTGTGTGTGTACACAAATACTGTACACAGTTGTTGTGTCCTCTGTGTGTGCCCAGATATTGTACATATTTGTTGTGTCCTGTGTGTGTCCCCTCAGATACTTTACACAGTTGTTGTGTCCTGTGTGTATACTCAGATACTATAAACAGTTCTTGCGTCCTATGTGTGTACTCAGATACTGTATACGGTTGTTGTGTCCTGTGTGTGTTCTCATATACTCTGCACAGTTGTTATGTCCTATCTTTATACACAAATGCTGTACACAGTTGTTGTATCCTGTGTGTGCGCTCAGATACTGTACATCATTTTTGTGTCCTATGAGTGTGGTCAGATAGAGAACACAGTTGTTGTGTCCTGTGTTTATACTCAGATTCTGTACCCAGTGTTTTTTTTTCTGTGTCTGTACACATACTGTACACAGTTTTTGCATCCTGTGTGTGTACTCAGATACTGTACACAGTTGTGTCCTGAGTGTGCTCAGATACTTTACACGGTTGTTGTGGCCTGTGTGTGTACTGATATACTGTACACAGATGTTGTATTCTGTGTGTGTGCTCAGATACTGTACTTAGTTTTTGTGTCCTGAGTGTGTACTCAGATACTGTACACAGTTGTTGTGTGTGTGCGTGTGTACTCAAATACAGTACATAGTTGTGTGTGCGTGTGTACTCCGATACGGTACACAGTTGTTGTGTCCTGTTTGTGTCTGCTCAGATACTGTACACCGATGTTGTGTCCTGTGTGTATACTCAGATACTGAACGCAGTTGTTGTGTCCTGTGTGTGTGTACTCAGAAACTGTAGACAATTGTTGCAACTTGTGTGTGTGCTCAGATACTGTTCGCAGTCGTGTCCAGTGTTTGCACTCAGATTCTGCTCCCATTGTTGTGTCCTGTGTCTGTACAGATACTGTACACATTTTGTTGTGTCCTGTGTTTGTACTCAGATACTGTATGCAGTTGTGTCCTGACTGTGCTCAGATACTGTACACGGTGTTGTGGCCTGTGTGCCTACTCATATACTGTGCACAGTGGTTGTAACCTCTGTGTGTGCTCAGATACTGTGCATAGTTGTTGTGTCCTGTGTGTGTACTCAGATACTGTACATAGTTTGTCTGTCCTGTGTGTGCTCTCAGATACTACACACATTTGTTGTGTCTTATGTTAGTGTACTCAGATACTGTACACAGTTGCTGTGTCCTCTGTGTGTACCCGGATACTGCACCCAGTCGTTGTGTCCTGTGTCTGTACAGATACAGTACACAATTGTTGTGTCCTGTGTATGTGCTCGCAAACTGCACACAGTTGATGTGTCATGTGTGTGTATTCAGATACTGTACACAGTTGTGTCCTGAGTGTGCTCAGATACTGTACACGTTGTTGTGTCCTGTGTGTTTACTCAGATACTGTACACAATTGTTGTGTCTTGTGTGTGTACACAAATACTGTACACAGTTGTTGTATCCTGTGTGTGTGCTCAGATACTGTACGCAGTTGTTGTGTCCTGTGTGTGTGCTCAGATACTGTACACAGTTGTTGTGGCCTGTGTGTACGCACATACTGTACACTGTTCCTGTGTCCTGTGAGTATACACACAGACTGTAAACAAATGTTGTATCCTGTGTGTGTGCTGTGATATTTTACACAGTTGTTGTGTCCTGTGTGTGTACTCAGATACTGTACACAGTTGAGTCCTCAATGTGCTCAGATACTGTACAAAGTTTTGTCCTGAGTGTGTTCAGATACTGTACACAGTTGCTGTGTCCTGTGTGTGTACTCAGATACAGTACACAGTTATGTGTGTTTCCAGAGTGTGTGTACATAGATACTGTACACAGTTCTTGTGTCCTTTGTGAGTACTCATATACTTTATACAGTTGTTGTGACTTGTGTGTACACTGATACTGTAAATATTTGTGTTTGAGTACGCAGATATGTACACTTTTGTTGTGTCCTGTGTGTGTACACAGATGCTGTACCCAGTTGTTGTGTCCTATGAGTGTACTTAGATATTGTAGACAGTTGTTGTGTCCTGTGTGTGTACTCAGATACTGTACACAGTTGTTGTGTCCTGTTCGTATATTTAGATACTGTACACAGATGTTGAGTCCTGTGTGTGTACTCAGATACTGTAGGCAGTTGTTGCAACTTGTGTGTGTGCTCAGATACAGTACACAGTTGTGTCCTGTGTTTGTACTCAATTTTTCTCCCCATTGTTGTGTCCTGTGTGTGTACTCCGATACTGTACACATTTGTGTCCTGAGTGTGCACAGATACTGTACACGGTTGTTTTGGCCTGTGTGTGTAATCATATACTGTAAAAAGTTGTTGTAACCTGTGTGTGTGCTCACATAATGTATATAGTTGTTGTGTCTTGTGTGTGTACTCAGATACTGTACACAGATGTTGTGTCCTCTATGTGTGCTAAGATGCAGTACACAGTTATTGCTTCCTGTGCATGTACTCAGATACTGTTCACAAATTTTCTGTCCAGTGAGTGCTCTAAGATACTATTCACATTTGCTATGTCTTGTGTTAGTCAACTAAGACACCGTACACAGTTGATGTGTCCTCTGTGCATACTCGGATACTGCCCACAGTCGTTGTGTCCTTTGTCTGTACAGATATCGTACACAATTGTTGTGTCCTCTGTATGTGCTCAGATAATGCACACTGTTGATGTGTCCTGTGTGTGTATTCAGATACTGTATACAGCTGTGTCCTGAGTGTGCTCAGATACTGTACACGGTTGTTGTGTCCTGTGTGTGTACTCAGATACTGTACACAATTGTTGTGACTTGTGTGTGTACACAAATACTGTACACAGTTGTTGTGTCCTCTGTGTGTGCTCAGATATTGTACATATCTGTTGTGTCCTGTTTGTGTCAGCTGAGATACTTTACACAGTTGTTGTGTCCTGTGTGTATACTCAGATACTATAAACAGTTCTTGTGTCCTATGTGTGTACTCAGATGCTGTATACGGTTGTTTTGTCCTGTGTGTGTTCTCATTTACTCTGCACGGTTGTTAAGTCCTATCTTTACACACAAATACTGTACACAGTTGTTGTATACTGTGTGTGCGCTCAGATACTGTACATCGTTTTTGTGTCCTATGTGTGTGGTCAGAAACAATACACAGTTGTTGTGTCCTGTGTGTAATCAAAGATTCTGTACCCAGTGTTTTTTCCTGTGTCTGTACACATACTGTACACAGTTTTTGCATCCTATGTGTGTACTCAATTACTGTACACAGTTGTGCCCTGAGTGTGCTCAGATACTGTACACGGTTGTTGTGGCCTGTGTGTGTACTAATATACTGTACACAGTTGTTGTGTGTGTGTGTGTGTGCACTCAAATACGGTACATAGTTGTCTGTGCGTGTGTACTCCGATACTGTACACAGTTGTTGTGTCCTGAGTCTGTGTGCTCAGATAGGGTACACAGTTGTTGTGTCCTGTTTGTGTCTGCTTAGATACTGTACACAGATGTTGTGTCCTGTGCATATACTCAGATACTGTACACAGTTGTTGTGTCCTGTGTGTGTGTACTCAGAAAGTTTAGACAATTGTTGCAACTTGTGTGTGTGCTCAGATACTGTGCGCAGTTGTGTCCAGTGTCTGTACTCAGATTCTGCTCCCATTGTTGTGTCGTGTGTCTGTACAGATACTGTACACATTTTGTTGTGTCCTGTGTGTGTACTCAGATATTGTGTGCAGTTGTGTCCTGACTGTGCTCAGATAATGTACACGGTGGTGTGGCCTGTGTGCCTACACATATACTGTACACAGTTGTTGTAATCTCTGTGTCTTCTCAGATAATGTACATAGTTGTTGTGTCCTGTGTGTGTACTCAGATACTGTACTAGTTTTTCTGTCCTGTGTGTGCTCTCAGATACTACACACATTCGTTATGTCTTATCTTAGTGTACTCAGATACTGTACACAGTTGCTGTGTCCTCTGTGTGTACCCGGATACTGCACCCAGTCATTGTGTCTCTTGTCTGTACAGATACAGTACACAATTGTTGTGTCCTGTGTATGTGCTCGAAAACTGCACACAGTTGATGTGTCATGTGTGTGTATTCAGATACTGCACACAGTTGTGTCCTGAGTGTGCTCAGATACTGTACACGTTGTTGTGTCCTGTGTGTTTACTCAGATACTGTACACAATTGTTGTTGCTTGTGTGTGTACACAAACAGTATACACAGTTGTTGTATCCTGTGTGTGTGCTCAGATACTGTACATATTTGTTGTGTCCTATGTGCCTGCTCAGATACTGTACACAGTTGTTGTGTCCTGTGTGTGTGCTCAGATACTGTACACAGTTGTTGTGTCCTGCGTGTATGCATATACTGTACACTGTTCCTGTGTCCTGTGAGTGTACACACATACTGTAAACAAATGTTGTATCCTGCGTGTGTGCTGTGATACTGTACACAGTTGTTGTGTCCTGTGTGTGTCCTCAGATACAGTACACAGTTATGCGTGTGTCCAGAGTGTGTGTACATAGATACTGTACACAGTTGTTGTGTCCTTTGTGATTATTCAGATACTTTATACAATTGTTGTGACTTGTGTGTACACAGATACTGTAAACATTTGTTTTTGAGTACGCAGATAATGTACACATTTGCTGTGTCCTGTGTGTGTACACAGATGCTGTACCCAGTTGTTGTGTCCTATGTGTGTACTTTGATATTGTAGACAGTTGTTGTGTACTGTATGTGTTCTCAGATAGTGTAGAACGTTGTCGCATCCTGTGTGTGCGATCGGATACTGCACACAGTTGTTGTGTCCTGCGTGTGTCTGCTCAGATACTGTACGCATTTTGTTGTGTCCTGTGTGTGTACTCAGATACTGTACGCAGTTGTGTCCTGAGTGTGCTCAGATACAGTACACGGTTGTTTTGGCCTGTGTGTGTACTCATATACTGTACACAGTTGTTGTAACCTGTGTGTGTGCTCACATAATGTGTATAGTTGTTGTGCCCTGTGTGTGTACCCGGATACTGCACCCAGTCATTGTGTCCTGTGTCTGTACAGATACAGTACACAATTGTTGTGTCCTGTGTATGTGCTCGAAGACTGCACACAGTTGATGTGTCATGGGTGTGTATTCAGAAACTGTACACAGTTGTGTACTGAGTGTGCTCAGATACTGTACACGTTGTTGTGTCCTGTGTGTTTACTCAGATACTGTACACAATTGTTGTGTCTTGTGTGTGTACACAAATACTGTACACAGTTGTTGTATCCTGTGTGTGTGCTCAGATACTGTACGCAGTTGTTGTGTCCTGTGTGTGTGCTCAGATACTGTACACAGTTGTTGTGGCCTGTGTGTACGCACATACTGTACACTGTTCCTGTGTCCTGTGAGTATACACACAGACTGTAAACAAATGTTGTATCCTGTGTGTGTGCTGTGATATTTTACACAGTTGTTGTGTCCTGTGTGTGTACTCAGATACTGTACACAGTTGAGTCCTCAATGTGCTCAGATACTGTACAAAGTTTTGTCCTGAGTGTGTTCAGATACTGTACACAGTTGCTGTGTCCTGTGTGTGTACTCAGATACAGTACACAGTTATGTGTGTTTCCAGAGTGTGTGTACATAGATACTGTACACAGTTCTTGTGTCCTTTGTGAGTACTCATATACTTTATACAGTTGTTGTGACTTGTGTGTACACTGATACTGTAAATATTTGTGTTTGAGTACGCAGATATGTACACTTTTGTTGTGTCCTGTGTGTGTACACAGATGCTGTACCCAGTTGTTGTGTCCTATGAGTGTACTTAGATATTGTAGACAGTTGTTGTGTCCTGTGTGTGTACTCAGATACTGTACACAGTTGTTGTGTCCTGTTTGTATATTTAGATACTGTACACAGATGTTGAGTCCTGTGTGTGTACTCAGATACTGTAGGCAGTTGTTGCAACTTGTGTGTGTGCTCAGATACAGTACACAGTTGTGTCCTGTGTTTGTACTCAATTTTTCTCCCCATTGTTGTGTCCTGTGTGTGTACTCCGATACTGTACACATTTGTGTCCTGAGTGTGCACAGATACTGTACACGGTTGTTTTGGCCTGTGTGTGTAATCATATACTGTAAAAAGTTGTTGTAACCTGTGTGTGTGCTCACATAATGTATATAGTTGTTGTGTCTTGTGTGTGTACTCAGATACTGTACACAGATGTTGTGTCCTCTATGTGTGCTAAGATGCAGTACACAGTTATTGCTTCCTGTGCATGTACTCAGATACTGTTCACAAATTTTCTGTCCAGTGAGTGCTCTAAGATACTATTCACATTTGCTATGTCTTGTGTTAGTCAACTAAGACACCGTACACAGTTGATGTGTCCTCTGTGCATACTCGGATACTGCCCACAGTCGTTGTGTCCTTTGTCTGTACAGATATCGTACACAATTGTTGTGTCCTCTGTATGTGCTCAGATAATGCACACTGTTGATGTGTCCTGTGTGTGTATTCAGATACTGTATACAGCTGTGTCCTGAGTGTGCTCAGATACTGTACACGGTTGTTGTGTCCTGTGTGTGTACTCAGATACTGTACACAATTGTTGTGACTTGTGTGTGTACACAAATACTGTACACAGTTGTTGTGTCCTCTGTGTGTGCTCAGATATTGTACATATCTGTTGTGTCCTGTTTGTGTCAGCTGAGATACTTTACACAGTTGTTGTGTCCTGTGTGTATACTCAGATACTATAAACAGTTCTTGTGTCCTATGTGTGTACTCAGATGCTGTATACGGTTGTTTTGTCCTGTGTGTGTTCTCATTTACTCTGCACGGTTGTTAAGTCCTATCTTTACACACAAATACTGTACACAGTTGTTGTATACTGTGTGTGCGCTCAGATACTGTACATCGTTTTTGTGTCCTATGTGTGTGGTCAGAAACAATACACAGTTGTTGTGTCCTGTGTGTATACAAAGATTCTGTACCCAGTGTTTTTTCCTGTGTCTGTACACATACTGTACACAGTTTTTGCATCCTATGTGTGTACTCAATTACTGTACACAGTTGTGCCCTGAGTGTGCTCAGATACTGTACACGGTTGTTGTGGCCTGTGTGTGTACTAATATACTGTACACAGTTGTTGTGTGTGTGTGTGTGTGCACTCAAATACGGTACATAGTTGTCTGTGCGTGTGTACTCCGATACTGTACACAGTTGTTGTGTCCTGAGTCTGTGTGCTCAGATAGGGTACACAGTTGTTGTGTCCTGTTTGTGTCTGCTTAGATACTGTACACAGATGTTGTGTCCTGTGCATATACTCAGATACTGTACACAGTTGTTGTGTCCTGTGTGTGTGTACTCAGAAAGTTTAGACAATTGTTGCAACTTGTGTGTGTGCTCAGATACTGTGCGCAGTTGTGTCCAGTGTCTGTACTCAGATGCTGCTCCCATTGTTGTGTCGTGTGTCTGTACAGATACTGTACACATTTTGTTGTGTCCTGTGTGTGTACTCAGATATTGTGTGCAGTTGTGTCCTGACTGTGCTCAGATAATGTACACGGTGGTGTGGCCTGTGTGCCTACACATATACTGTACACAGTTGTTGTAATCTCTGTGTCTTCTCAGATAATGTACATAGTTGTTGTGTCCTGTGTGTGTACTCAGATACTGTACATAGTTTTTCTGTCCTGTGTGTGCTCTCAGATACTACACACATTCGTTATGTCTTATCTTAGTGTACTCAGATACTGTACACAGTTGCTGTGTCCTCTGTGTGTACCCGGATACTGCACCCAGTCATTGTGTCTCTTGTCTGTACAGATACAGTACACAATTGTTGTGTCCTGTGTATGTGCTCGAAAACTGCACACAGTTGATGTGTCATGTGTGTGTATTCAGATACTGCACACAGTTGTGTCCTGAGTGTGCTCAGATACTGTACACGTTGTTGTGTCCTGTGTGTTTACTCAGATACTGTACACAATTGTTGTTGCTTGTGTGTGTACACAAACAGTATACACAGTTGTTGTATCCTGTGTGTGTGCTCAGATACTGTACATATTTGTTGTGTCCTATGTGCCTGCTCAGATACTGTACACAGTTGTTGTGTCCTGTGTGTGTGCTCAGATACTGTACACAGTTGTTGTGTCCTGCGTGTATGCATATACTGTACACTGTTCCTGTGTCCTGTGAGTGTACACACATACTGTAAACAAATGTTGTATCCTGCGTGTGTGCTGTGATACTGTACACAGTTGTTGTGTCCTGTGTGTGTCCTCAGATACAGTACACAGTTATGCGTGTGTCCAGAGTGTGTGTACATAGATACTGTACACAGTTGTTGTGTCCTTTGTGATTATTCAGATACTTTATACAATTGTTGTGACTTGTGTGTACACAGATACTGTAAACATTTGTTTTTGAGTACGCAGATAATGTACACATTTGCTGTGTCCTGTGTGTGTACACAGATGCTGTACCCAGTTGTTGTGTCCTATGTGTGTACTTTGATATTGTAGACAGTTGTTGTGTACTGTATGTGTTCTCAGATAGTGTAGAACGTTGTCGCATCCTGTGTGTGCGATCGGATACTGCACACAGTTGTTGTGTCCTGCGTGTGTCTGCTCAGATACTGTACGCATTTTGTTGTGTCCTGTGTGTGTACTCAGATACTGTACGCAGTTGTGTCCTGAGTGTGCTCAGATACAGTACACGGTTGTTTTGGCCTGTGTGTGTACTCATATACTGTACACAGTTGTTGTAACCTGTGTGTGTGCTCACATAATGTGTATAGTTGTTGTGCCCTGTGTGTGTACCCGGATACTGCACCCAGTCATTGTGTCCTGTGTCTGTACAGATACAGTACACAATTGTTGTGTCCTGTGTATGTGCTCGAAGACTGCACACAGTTGATGTGTCATGGGTGTGTATTCAGAAACTGTACACAGTTGTGTACTGAGTGTGCTCAGATACTGTACACGTTGTTGTGTCCTGTGTGTTTACTCAGATCCTGTACACAATTGTTGTTGCTTGTGTGTGTACACAAACACTATACACAGTTGTTGTATCCTGTGTGTGTGCTCAGATACTGTACATATTTGTTGTGTCCTATGTGCCTGCTCAGATACTGTACACAGTTGTTGTGTCCTGTGTGTGTGCTCAGATACTGTACACAGTTGTTGTGTCCTGCGTGTACGCATATACTGTACACTGTTCCTGTGTCCTGTGAGTGTACACACATACTGTAAACAAATGTTGTATCCTGCGTGTGTGCTGTGATACTGTACACAGTTGTTGTGTCCTGTGTGTGTCCTCAGATACAGTACACAGTTATGCGTGTGTCCAGAGTGTGTGTACATAGATACTGTACACAGTTGTTGTGTCCTTTGTGATTACTCATATACTTTATACAGTTGTTGTGACTTGTGTGTACACAGATACTGTAAACATTTGTTTTTGAGTACGCAGATAATGTACACATTTGCTGTGTCCTGTGTGTGTACACAGATGCTGTACCCAGTTGTTGTGTCCTATGTGTGTACTTTGATATTGTAGACAGTTGTTGTGTACTGTATGTGTTCTCAGATAGTGTAGAACGTTGTCGCATCCTTTGTGTGCGATCGGATACTGCACACAGTTGTTGTGTCCTGCGTGCGTCTGCTCAGATACTGTACGCATTTTTTTGTGTCCTGTGTGTGTACTCAGATACTGTACACAGTTGTGTCCTGAGTGTGCTCAGATACAGTACACGGTTGTTTTGGCCTGTGTGTGTACTCATATACTGTACACAGTTGTTGTAACCTATGTGTGTGCTCACATAATGTGTATAGTTGTTGTGTCCTGTGTGTGTACCCGGATACTGCACCCAGTCATTGTGTCCTTTGTCTGTACAGATACAGTACACAATTGTTGTGTCCTGTGTATGTGCTCGAAAACTGCACACAGTTGATGTGTCATGGGTGTGTATTCAGAAACTGTACACAGTTGTGTACTGAGTGTGCTCAGATACTGTACACGTTGTTGTTTCCTGTGTGTTTACTCAGATCCTGTACACAATTGTTGTGTCTTGTGTGTGTACACAAATACGATACACAGTTGTTGTATCCTGTGTGTGTGCTCAGATACTGTACATATTTGTTGTGTCGTATGTGCCTGCTCAGATACTGTACACAGTTGTTGTGTCCTGTGTGTGTGCTCAGATACTGTACACAGTTGTTGTGTCCTGTGAGTGTACACACATACTGTAAACAAATGTTGTATCCTGTGTGTGTGCTGTGATACTGTACACAGTTGTTGTGTCCTGTGTGTGTACTGAGATACAGTACACAGTTATGCGTGTGTCCAGAATGTGTGTACATAGGTACTGTACACAATTGTTGTGTCCTTTGTGAGTACTCAAATACTTTATACAGTTGTTGTGACTTGTGTGTACACAGATACAGTAAACATTTGTGTTTGAGTAAACAGATAATGTACACATTTGCTGTGTCCTGTGTGTGTACACTGATGCGGTACCCAGTTGTTGTGTCCTTTGTGTGTACTTTGATATTGTAGACAGTTGTTGTGTACTGTATGTGCTCTCTGATAGTGTAGAACGTTGCTGCATCCTGTGTGTGCGATCGGATACTGTACACAGTTGTTGTGTCCTGTGTGCGTCTGCTCAGATACTGTACACGTTTTGTTGTATCCTGTGTGTGTACTCAGATACTGTACACAGTTGTGTCCTGAGTGTGCTCAGATACTGTACACGGTTGTTTTGGCCTGTGTGTGTACTCATATTCTGTAAACAGTTGTTGTAACCTGTGTGTGTGCTCACATAATGTATATAGTTGTTGTGTCCTGTGTGTGTACGCATATACTGTACACAGTTGTTGTGTCCTGTGTGTATACACAGATTCTGTACCCAGTGTTTTTTCCTGTGTCTGTATACATACTGTACACAGTTTTGGCATCCTATGTGTGTACTGAATTACTGTACACAGTTGTGTCCTGAGTGTGCTCAGATACTGTACACGGTTGTTGTGGTCTGTGTGTGTACTAATATACTGTACACAGTTGTTGTGTGTGTGTGCGTGCGTACTCAAATACGGTACATAGTTGTGTGTGCGTGTGTACTCCGATACTGTACACTGTTGTTGTGTCCTGAGTCTGTATGCTCAGATAGGGTACACAGTTGTTGTGTACTGTTTGTGTCTGCTTAGATACTATACACAGATGTTGTGTCCTGTGTGTATACTCAGATATTGTACACAGTTGCTGTGTCCTGTTTGTGTGTATTCAGTAAGTTTAGACAATTGTTGCAACTTGTGTGTGTGCTCAGATACTGTGAGCAGTTGTGTCCAGTGTTTGTACTCAGATTCTGCTCCCATTGTTGTGTCCTGTGTCTGTACAGATACTGTACACATTTTGTTGTGTCCTGTGTGTGTAAACAGATACTGTGTGCAGTTGTGTCCTGACTGTGCTCAGATATTGTACACGGTGTTGTGGCCTGTGTGCCTACTCATAAACTGTACACAGTTGTTGTAATCTCTGTGTCTGCTCAGATAATGTACATAGTTGTTGAGTCCTGAGTGTGTACTCCGATAATGTACATAGTTTTTCTGTCCTGTGTGTGCTCTCAGATACTACACACATTCGTTATGTCTAATGTTAGTGTACTCAGATACTCTACACAGTTGCTGTGTCCTCTGTGTGTACCCGGATACTGCACCCAGACGTTGTGCCTGTGTCTGTACAGATACAGTACACAATTGTTGCGTCCTGTGTATGTGCTCGAAAACTGCACACATTTGATGTGTCATGTGTGTGTATTCAGATACTGTACACAGTTGTGTACTGAGTGTGCTCAGATACTGTACATGTTGTTGTGTCCTATGTGCCTGCTCAGATACTGTACACAGTTGTTGTGTCTTGTGTGTGTGCTCAGATACTGTACACAGTTGTTGTGTCCTCTGTGTACGCATATACTGTACGCTGTTCCTGTGTCCTGTGAGTGTACACACATACTGTAAACAAATGTTGTATCCTGTGTGTGTGCTGTGATACTGTACACAGTTGTTGTGTCCTGTGTGTGTACTTAGATACAGTACACAGTTATGCGTATGTCCAGAGTGTGTGTACATAGATACTGTATACAGTTGTTGTGTCCTTTGTGATTACTCAGATACTTTATACAGTTGTTGTGACTTGTGTGTACACAGATACTGTAAACATTTGTTTTTGAGTACGCAGATAATGTACACATTTGCTGTGTCCTGTGTGTGTACACAGATGCTGTACCCAGTTGTTGTGTCCTATGTGTGTACTTTGATATTGTAGACAGTTGTTGTGTACTGTATGTGTTCTCAGATAGTGTAGAACGTTTTCGCATCCTGTGTGTGCGATCGGATACTGCACACAGTTGTTGTGTCCTGCGTGCGTCTGCTCAGATACTGTACGCATTTTGTTGTGTCCTGTGTGTGTACTCAGATACTGTACGCAGTTGTGTCCTGAGTGTGCTCAGATACAGTACACGGTTGTTTTGGCCTGTGTGTGTACTCATATACTGTACACAGTTGTTGTAACCTGTGTGTGTGCTCACATAATGTGTATAGTTGTTGTGTCCTGTGTGTGTACCCGGATACTGCACCCAGTCATTGTGTCCTGTGTCTGTACAGATACAGTACACAATTGTTGTGTCCTGTGTATGTGCTCGAAAACTGCACACAGTTGATGTGTCATGGGTGTGTATTCAGAAACTGTACACAGTTGTGTACTGAGTGTGCTCAGATACTGTACACGTTGTTGTGTCCTGTGTGTTTACTCAGATCCTGTACACAATTGTTGTTGCTTGTGTGTGTACACAAACACTATACACAGTTGTTGTATCCTGTGTGTGTGCTCAGATACTGTACATATTTGTTGTGTCCTATGTGCCTGCTCAGATACTGTACACAGTTGTTGTGTCCTGTGTGTGTGCTCAGATACTGTACACAGTTGTTGTGTCCTGCGTGTACGCATATACTGTACACTGTTCCTGTGTCCTGTGAGTGTACACACATACTGTAAACAAATGTTGTATCCTGCGTGTGTGCTGTGATACTGTACACAGTTGTGTCCTGTGTGTGTCCTCAGATACAGTACACAGTTATGCGTGTGTCCAGAGTGTGTGTACATAGATACTGTACACAGTTGTTGTGTCCTTTGTGATTACTCAGATACTTTATACAGTTGTTGTGACTTGTGTGTACACAGATACTGTAAATATTTGTTTTTGAGTACGCAGATAATGTACACATTTGCTGTGTCCTGTGTGTGTACACAGATGCTGTACCCAGTTGTTGTGTCCTATGTGTGTACTTTGATATTGTAGACAGTTGTTGTGTACTGTATGTGTTCTCAGATAGTGTAGAACGTTGTCGCATCCTGTGTGTGCGATCGGATACTGCACACAGTTGTTGTGTCCTGCGTGCGTCTGCTCAGATACTGTACGCATTTTGTTGTGTCCTGTGTGTGTACTCAGATACTGTACGCAGTTGTGTCCTGAGTGTGCTCAGATACAGTACACGGTTGTTTTGGCCTGTGTGTGTACTCATATACTGTACACAGTTGTTGTAACCTGTCTGTGTGCTCACATAATGTGTATAGTTGTTGTGTCCTGTGTGTGTACCCGGATTCTGCACCCAGTCATTGTGTCCTTTGTCTGTACAGATACAGTACACATTTGTTGTGTCCTGTGTATGTGCTCGAAAACTGCACACAGTTGATGTGTCATGGGTGTGTATTCAGAAACTGTACACAGTTGTGTACTGAGTGTGCTCAGATACTGTACACGTTGTTGTGTCCTGTGTGTTTACTCAGATCCTGTACACAATTGTTGTGTCTTGTGTGTGTACACAAATACTATACACAGTTGTTGTATCCTGTGTGTGTGCTCAGATACTGTACATATTTGTTGTGTCCTATGTGCCTGCTCAGATACTGTACACAGTTGTTGTGTCCTGTGTGTGTGCTCAGATACTGTACACAGTTGTTGTGTCCTGTGAGTGTACACACATACTGTAAACAAATGTTGTATCCTGTGTGTGTGCTGTGATACTGTACACAGTTGTTGTGTCCTGTGTGTGTACTGAGATACAGTACACAGTTATGCGTGTGTCCAGAATGTGTGTACATAGGTACTGTACACAATTGTTGTGTCCTTTGTGAGTACTCAAATACTTTATACAGTTGTTGTGACTTGTGTGTACACAGATACAGTAAACATTTGTGTTTGAGTACACAGATAATGTACACATTTGCTGTGTCCTGTGTGTGTACACTGATGCGGTACCCAGTTGTTGTGTCCTTTGTGTGTACTTTGATATTGTAGACAGTTGTTGTGTACTGTATGTGCTCTCTGATAGTGTAGAACGTTGCTGCATCCTGTGTGTGCGATCGGATACTGTACACAGTTGTTGTGTCCTGTGTGCGTCTGCTCAGATACTGTACACGTTTTGTTGTGTCCTGTGTGTGTACTCAGATACTGTACACAGTTGTGTCCTGAGTGTGCTCAGATACTGTACACGGTTGTTTTGGCCTGTGTGTGTACTCATATTCTGTAAACAGTTGTTGTAACCTGTGTGTGTGCTCACATAATGTATATAGTTGTTGTGTCCTGTGTGTGTACGCATATACTGTACACAGTTGTTGTGTCCTGTGTGTATACACAGATTCTGTACCCAGTGTTTTTTCCTGTGTCTGTATACATACTGTACACAGTTTTGGCATCCTATGTGTGTACTGAATTACTGTACACAGTTGTGTCCTGAGTGTGCTCAGATACTGTACACGGTTGTTGTGGTCTGTGTGTGTACTAATATACTGTACACAGTTGTTGTGTGTGTGTGCGTGCGTACTCAAATACGGTACATAGTTGTGTGTGCGTGTGTACTCCGATACTGTACACTGTTGTTGTGTCCTGAGTCTGTATGCTCAGATAGGGTACACAGTTGTTGTGTCCTGTTTGTGTCTGCTTAGATACTGTACACAGATGTTGTGTCCTGTGTGTATACTCAGATATTGTACACAGTTGTTGTGTCCTGTTTGTGTGTACTCAGTAAGTTTAGACAATTGTTGCAACTTGTGTGTGTGCTCAGATACTGTGAGCAGTTGTGTCCAGTGTTTGTACTCAGATTCTGCTCCCATTGTTGTGTCCTGTGTCTGTACAGATACTGTACACATTTTGTTGTGTCCTGTGTGTGTAAACAGATACTGTGTGCAGTTGTGTCCTGACTGTGCTCAGATATTGTACACGGTGTTGTGGCCTGTGTGCCTACTCATATACTGTACACAGTTGTTGTAATCTCTGTGCCTGCTCAGATAATGTACATAGTTGTTGTGCCCTGAGTGTGTACTCAGATAATGTACATAGTTTTTCTGTCCTGTGTGTGCTCTCAGATACTACACACATTCGTTATGTCTAATGTTAGTGTACTCAGATACTCTACACAGTTGCTGTGTCCTCTGTGTGTACCCGGATACTGCACCCAGACGTTGTGTCCTGTGTCTGTACAGATACAGTACACAATTGTTGCGTCCTGTGTATGTGCTCGAAAACTGCACACAGTTGATGTGTCATGTGTGTGTATTCAGATACTGTACACAGTTGTGTACTGAGTGTGCTCAGATACTGTACACGTTGTTGTGTCCTATGTGCCTGCTCAGATACTGTACACAGTTGTTGTGTCCTCTGTGTACGCATATACTGTACGCTGTTCCTGTGTCCTGTGAGTGTACACACATACTGTAAACAAATGTTGTATCCTGTGTGTGTGCTGTGATACTGTACACAGTTGTTGTGTCCTGTGAGTGTACTTAGATACAGTACACAGTTATGCGTATGTCCAGAGTGTGTGTACATAGATACTGTACACAGTTGTTGTGTCCTTTGTGAGTACTCAAATACTTTACACAGTTGTGGTGACTTGTGTGTACACAGATACTGTAAACATTTGTGTTTGTGCACGCAGATAATGTACAGATTTGCTGTGTCCTGTGTGTGTACACAGATGCTGTACCCAGTTGTTGTGTCATATGTGTGTTCTTTGATGTTGTAGACAGTTGTTGTGTACTGTATGTGTTCTCAGATAGTGTAGAACGTTGTTGCATCCTGTGTGTGCGATCGGATACTGTACACATTTGTTGTGTCCTGTGTGCGTCTGCTCAGATACTGTACACATTTTGTTGTGTCCTGTGTGTGTACTCAGATACTGTACGCAGTTGTGTCCTGAGTGTGCTCAGATACAGTACACGGTTGTTTTGGCCTGTGTGTGTACTCATATACTGTACACAGTTGTTGTAACCTGTGTGTGTGCTCACAAAATGTGTATAGTTGTTGCGTCCTGTGTGTGTACCCGGAAACTGCACCCAGTCATTGTGTCCTCTGTCTGTACAGATACAGTACAGAATTGTTCTGTCCTGTGTATGTGCTCGAAAACTGCACACAGTTGATGTGTCATGTGTTTGTATTCAGATACTGTACACAGTTGTGTACTGAGTGTGCTCAGATACTGTACACGTTGTTGTGTCCTGTGTGTTTACTCAGATCCTGTACACAATTGTTGTGTCTTGTGTGTGTACACAAATACTACACACAGTTGTTGTATCCTGTGTGTGTGCTCAGATACTGTACATATTTGTTGTGTCCTATCTGCCTGCTCAGATACTGTACACAGTTGTTGTGTCCTGTGTGTGTGCTCAGATACTGTACACAGTTGTTGTGTCCTGTGTGTACGCATATACAGTACACTGTTCCTGTGTCCTGTGAGTGTACACACATACTGTAAACAAATGTTGTATCCTGCGTGTGTGCTGTGATACTGTACACAGTTGTTGTGTCCTGTGTGTGTACTCAGATACAGTACACAGTTATGCGTGTGTCCAGAGTGTGTTTACATAGATACTGTACACAGTTGTTGTGTCCTTTGTGAGTACTCAGATACTTTATACAGTTGTTGTGACTTGTGTGTACACAGATACTGTAAACATTTGTGTTTGAGTAAGCAGATAATGTACACATTTGCTGTGTCCTGTGTGTGTACACAGATGCTGTACCCAGTTGTTGTGTCCTTTGTGTGTACTTTGATATTGTAGACAGTTGTTATGTACTGTAAGTGCTCTCAGATAGTGTAGAACGTTGCTGCATCCTGTGTGTGCGATCGGATACTGTACACATTTTGTTGTGTCCTGTGTGTGTACTCCGATACTGTACACAGTTGTGTCCTGAGTGTGCTCAGATACAGTGCACGGTTGTTTTGGCCTGTGAGTGTACTCATTTACTGTACACAGTTGTTGTAACCTGTGTGTGTGCTCACATAATGTATATAGTTGTTGTGTCCTGTGTGTGTACTCATATACTTCACACAGTTGTTGTGTCCTCTATGTGTGCTAAGATACAGTACACAGTTATTGTGTCCTGTGCATGTACTCAGATACTGTTCATAGTTTTTCTGTCCTGTGAGTGCTCTAATATACTATACACATTTGCTATGTCTTGTGTTAGTGTACTAAGACACTGTATACAGCTGCTGTGTCCTCTGTGCTTACCCGGAAACTGCCCACAGTCGTTGTGTCCTTTGTCTGTACAGATATCATACACAATTGTTGTGTCCTCTGTATGTGCTCAGATAATGCACACCGTTGATGTGTCCTGTGTGTGTATTCAGATACTGTACACAGCTGTGTCCTGAGTGTGCTCAGATACTGTACACGGTTGTTGTGTCCTGTGTGTGTACTCAGATACTGTACACAATTGTTGTGTCTTGTGTGTGTACACAAATACTGTACACAGTTGTTGTGTCCTCTGTGTGTGCTCAGATATTGTACATATTTGTTGTGTCCTGTGTGTGACCGCTCAGATACTTTACACTGTTGTTGTGTTCTGTGTGTATACTCAGATTATATAAACAGTTCTTGTGTCCTATGTGTGTACTCAGATACTGTATACGGTTGTTGTGTCCTGTGTGTGTTCTCTTATACGCTGCACAGTTGTTATGTCCTATCTCTACACACAAATACTGTACACAGATGTTGTATACTGTGTGTGCGCTCAGATACTGTACATCTTTTTGTGTCCTATGTGTGTGGTCAGATACAGTACACAGTTGTTGTGTCCTGTGTGTATACACAGATTCTGTCCCCAGTGTTTTTTCCTTTGTCTGTACACATACTGTACACAGTTTTGACATCCTATGTGTGTACTCAATTACTGTACACAGTTGTGTCCTGAGTGTGCTCAGATACTGTACACGGTTGTTGTGGCCTGTGTGTGTACTAATATACTGTACACAGTTGTTGTGTGTGTGTGTGTGCATACTCAAATACGGTACATAGTTGTGTGTGCATGTGTACTCCGATACTGTACACTGTTGTTGTGTCCTGAGTCTGTATGCTCAGATAGGGTACACAGTTGTTGTGTCCTGTTTGTGTCTGCTTAGATACTGTACACAGATGTTGTGTCCTGTGTGTTTCCTCAGATACTGTACACAGCTGTTGTGTCCTGTGTGTGTGTACTCAGAAAGTTTAGACAATTGTTGCAACTTGTGTGTGTGCTCAGATACTGTGCGCAGTTGTGTCCAGTGTTTGTACTCAGATTCTGCTCCCATTGCTGTGTCCTGTGTCTGTACAGATACTGTACACATTTTGTTGTGTCCTGTGTGTGTAAACAGATATTGTGTGCAGTTGTGTCCTGACTGTGCTCAGATACTGTACACGGTGTTGTGGCCTGTGTGCCTACTCATATACTGTACACAGTTGTTGTAATCTCTGTGTCTGCTCAGATAATGTACATAGTTGTTGTGTCCTGAGTGTGTACTCAGATAATGTACATAGTTTTTCTGTCCTGTGTGTGCTCTCAGATACTACACACATTCGTTATGTCTTATGTTAGTATACTCAGATACTGTACACAGTTGCTGTGTCCTCTGTGTGTACCCGGATCCTGCACCAAGTCGTTGTGTCCTGTGTCTGTACAGATAGAGTACACAATTGTTGCATCCTGTGTATGTGCTCGAAAACTGCACACAGTTGATGTGTCATGTGTGTGTATTCAGATACTGTACACAGTTGTGTACTGAGTGTGCTCAGATACTGTACACGTTGTTGTGTCCTATGTGCCTGCTCAGATACTGTACACATTTGTTGTGTCCTGTGTGTGTGCTCAGATACTGTACACAGTTGTTGTGTCCTTTGTGTACGCATATACTGTACACTGTTCCTGTGTCCTGTGAGTGTACACACATACTGTAAACAAATGTTGTATCCTGTGTGTATGCTGTGATACTGTACACAGTTGTTGTGTCCTGTGTGTGTACTCAGATACAGTACACAGTTATGCGTGTGTCCAGAGTGTGTGTACATAGATACTGTACACAGTTGTTGTGTCCTTTGTGAGTACTCAGATACTTTATACAGTTGTTGTAACTTGTGTGTACACAGATACTGTAAACATTTGTGTTTGAGTACGCAGATAATGTACACATTTGCTGTGTCCTGTGTGTGAACACAGATGCTTTACCCAGTTGTTGTGTCCTATGTGTGTACTTTGATATTGTAGACAGTTGTTGTGTACTGTATGTGTTCTCAGATAGTGTAGAATGTTGTTGCATCCTGTGTGTGCGATCGGATACTGTACACAGTTGTTGTGTCCTGTGTGTGTCTGTTCAGATACTGTACACATTTTGTTGTGTCCTGTGTGTGTACTCAGATACTGTACACAGTTGTGTCCTGAGTGTGCTCAGATACAGTACACGGTTGTTTTGGCCTGTGTGTGTACTCATATACTGTACACAGTTGTTGTAACCTGTGTGTGTGCTCACATAATGTGTATAGTTGTTGTATCATCTGTTTGTACCCGGATACTGCACCCAGTCATTGTGTCCTCTGTCTGTACAGATACAGTACACAATTGTTGTGTCCTGTGCATGTGCTCGAAAACTGCACACAGTTGATGTGTCATGTGTGTGTATTCAGATACTGTACACAGTTGTGTACTGAGTGTGCTCAGATACTGTACACGTTGTTGTGTCCTGTGTGTTTACTCAGATCCTGTACACAATTGTTGTGTCTTGTGTGTGTACACAAATACTATACACAGTTGTTGTATCCTGTGTGTGTGCTCAGATACTGTACATATTTGTTGTGTCCTATGTGCCTGCTCAGATACTGTACACAGTTGTTGTGTCCTGTGTGTACGCATATACTGTACACTTTTCCTGTGTCCTGTGAGTGTACACACATACTGTAAACAAATGTTGTATCCTGTGTGTGTGCTGTGATACTGTACACAGTTGTTGTGTCCTGTGTGTGTACTCAGATACTTTATACAGTTGTTGTGACTTGTGTGTACACAGATACTGTAAACATTTGTTTTTGAGTACGCAGATAATGTACACAGTTGCTGTGTCCTGTGTGTGTACACAGATGCTGTACCCAGTTGTTGTATCCTTTGTGTGTACTATGATATTGTCGACAGTTGTTGTGTACTGTATGTGCTCTCAGATAGTGTAGAACGTTGCTGCATCCTGTGTGTGCGATCGGATACTGTACACAGTTGTTGTGTCCTGTGTGCGTCTGCTCAGATACTGTACGCATTTTGTTGTGTCCTGTGTGTGTACTCAGATACTGTACACAGTTGTGTCCTGAGTGTGCTCAGATACTTTACACGGTTGTTTTGGCCTGTGTGTGTACTCATATACTATACACAGTTGTTGTAACCTGTGTGTGTGCTCACATAATGTATATAGTTTTTGTGTCCTGTGTGTGTACTCATACACTGTACACAGTTGTTGTGTCCTGTATGTGTGCTAAGATACAGTACACAGTTATTGTGTCCTGTGCATGTACTCATATACTGTTCACAGTTTTTCTGCCCTGTGTTTGTTCTAAGATACTACACACATTTGCTATGTCTTGTGTTAGTGTACTCAGACACTGTACACAGTTGATGTGTCCTCTGTGCATACCCGGATACTGCACACAGTCGTTGTGTCCTTTGTCTGTACAGATACCGTACACAATTGTTGTGTCCTGTGTATGTGCTCAGAAAATGCACACCGTTGATGTGTCCTGTGTGTGTATTCAGATCCTGTATACAGCTGTGTCCTGAGTTTGCTCAGATACTGTACACGGTTGTTGTGTCCTGTGTGTGTACTCAGATACTGTACACAATTGTTGTGACTTGTGTGTGTACACAAATACTGTACACAGTTGTTGTGTCCTCTGTGTGTGCTCAGATATTGTACATATCTGTTGTGTCCTGTTTGTGTCAGCTGAGATACTTTACACAGTTGTTGTGTCCTGTGTGTATACTCAGATACTATAAACAGTTCTTGTGTCCTATGTGTGTACTCAGATACTGTATACGGTTGCTGTGTCCTGTGTGTGTTCTCATATTCGCTGCACAGTTGTTATCTCCTATCTTATACACAAATACTGTACACAGTTGTTGTATTCTGTGTATGCGCTCAGATACTGTACATCGTTTTTGTGTCCTATGTGTGTGGTCAGATAGAGTACACAGTTGTTGTGTCCTGTGTTTATACTCAGATTCTGTACCCAGTGTTTTTTCCTGTGTCTGTACACATACTGTACACAGTTTTTGCATCCTGTGTGTGTACTCAGATACTGTACACAGTTGTGTCCTGAGTGTGCTCAGATACTGTACACGAATGTTGTGCCTTGTTTGTGTACTAATATACTGTACACAGTTGTTGTATTCTCTGTGTTTTCTCAGATACTGTACATAGTTTCTGTGTCCTGAGTGTGTACTCAGATACTGTACACAGTTGTTGTGTGTGTGTGTGTGCGTACTCAAATACGGTACATAGTTGTCTGTGCGTGTGTACTCCGATAATGTACACAGATGTTGTGTCCTGAGTCTGTGTGCTCAGATACGGTACACAGTTGTTGTGTCCTGTTTGTGTCTGCTCAGATACTGTACACAGATGTTGTGTCCTGTGTGTATACTCAGATACTGTATGCAGTTGTTGTGTCCTGTGTGTGTGTACTCAGAAACTGTAGACAATTGTTGCAACTTGTGTGTGTGCTCAGATACTGTGAGCAGTTGTGTCCAGTGTTTGTACTCAGATTCTGCTCCCATTGTTGTGTCCTGTGTCTGTACAGATACTGTACACATTTTGTTGTGTCCTGTGTGTGTACTCAGATACTGTATAAAGTTGTGTCCTGACTGTGCTCAGATATTGTACACGGTGTTGTTGTCTGTGTGCCTACTTTTATACTGTACACAGTTGTTGTAACCTCTGTGTGTGCTCAGATAATGCATATAGTTGTTGTGTCCTGTGTGTGTCCTCAGATACTGTACACAGTTATTCTGTCCTGTGTGTGCTCTCAGATACTACACACATTTGTTATGTCTTATGTTCGTGTACTCAGATACTGTACACAGTTGCTGTGTCCTCTGTGTGTACCCAGATACTGCACCCAGTCGTTGTGTCCTGTGTCTGTACAGATACAGTACACAATTGTTGTGTCCTGTGTATGTGCTCGAAAACTGCACACGGTTGATGTGTCATGTGTGTGTATTCAGATACTGTACACAGTTGTGTCCTGAGTGTGCTCAGATACTGTACACGTTGTTGTGTCCTGTGTGCTTACTCAGATACTGTACACAATTGTTGTGTCTTGTGTGTGTACACAAATACGGTACACAGTTGTTGTATCCTGTGTGTGTGCTCAGATACTGTACATATTTGTTGTGTCCTATGTGCCTGTTTAGATACGGTACACAGTTGTTGTATCCTGTGTGTGTGCTCAGATACTGTACATGTTTGTTGTGTCCTATGTGCCTGCTTTGATACTGTACACAGTTGTTGTGTCCTGTGTGTGTGCTCAGATACTGTACACAGTTGTTGTGTCCTGTGTTTACGCATATACTGTACACTGTTCCTGTGTCCTGTGAGTGTACACACATACTGTAAACAAATGTTCTATCCTGTGTGTGTTCTGTGATACTGTACATAGTTGTTGTGTCCTTTGTGTGTACTCAGATACTGTACACAGTTGTGTCCTGAGTGTGCTCAGATACTGTACACGGATGTTGTGTCTTGTGTGTGTACAAAGATACTGTACACAGTTGTGTCCTCAATGTGCTCAGGTACTGTACAAAGTTGTGTCCTGAGTGTGCTCAGATACTGTACACGGTGGCTGTGTCCTGTGTGTTTACTCAGATACAGTACACAGTTATGCGTGTGTCCAGAGTGTGTGCACATAGATACTGTACACAGTTGTTGTGTCCTTTGAGTACTCAGATACTTTATACAGTTGTTGTGACTTGTGTTTACACAGATACTCTAAACATTTGTGTTTGAGTACAGAGATATGTACACTTTTGCTGTGTCCTGTGTGTGTACACAGATGCTGTACCCAGTTGTTGTGTCCTATGTGTGTACTTAGATATTGTAGACAGTTGTTGTGTACTGTATGTGTTCTCAGATACTGTAGAAAGTTGTTGCATCCTGTGTGTGCGATCGGATACTTTACACAGTTGTTGTGTCCTATGTGCGTCTGCTCAGATACTGTACACATTTTGTTGTGTCCTGTGTGTGTTCTCAGATACTGTACCCAGTTGTTGTGTCCTGTTTGTATATTTAGATACTGTACACAGATGTTGAGTCCTGTGTGTGTACTCAGATACTGTAGGCAGTTGTTGCATCTTGTGTGTGTGCTCAGATACAGTACACAGTTGTGTCCTGTGTTTGTACTCAAATTTTTTCCCATTGTTGTGTCCTGTGTGTATACTCCGATACTGTACACAGTTGTGTCCTGAGTGTGCTCAGATACTGTACATGGTTGTTTTGGCCTATGTGTGTACTCATATACTGTAAAAAGTTGTTGTAACCTGTGTGTGTGCTCACATAATGTATATAGTTGTTTTGTTCTGTGTGTGCACTCATATACTGTACACAGTGGTTGTGTCCTCTATGTGTGCTAAGATACAGTACACAGTTAATGGGTCCTGTGCATGTACTCAGATACTGTTCACAGTTTTTCTGTCCTGTGAGTGCTCTAATATACTATACACATTTGCTATGTCTTGTATTTAGTGTACTGCATAAGACACTGCATACAGCTGCTGTGTCCTCTGTGCTTACCCGGATACTGCCCACAGTCGTTGTGTCCTTTGTCTGTACAGATATCGTACACAATTGTTGTGTCCTCTGTATGTGCTCAGATAATGCACACCGTTGATGTGTCCTGTGTGTGTATTCAGATACTGTACACAGCTGTGTCCTGAGTGTGCTCAGATACTGTACACGGTTGTTGTGTCCTGTGTGTGTACTCAGATACTGTACACAATTGTTGTGTCTTGTGTGTGTACACAAATACTGTACACAGTTGTTGTGTCCTCTGTGTGTGCTCAGATATTGTACATATTTGTTGTGTCCTGTGTGTGTCCGCTCAGATACTTTACACTGTTGTTGTGTCCTGTGTGTATTCTCAGATTATAGAAACAGTTCTTGTGTCCTATGTGTGTACTCAGATACTGTATACGGTTGTTGTATCCTGTGTGGGTTTTCATATACTCTGCACAGTTGTTATGTCCTATCTTTACACACAAATACTGTACACAGATGTTGTATACTGTGTGTGCGCTCAGATACTGTACATCGTTTTTGTGTCATATGTGTGTGGTCAGATACAGTACACAGTTGTTGTGTCCTGTGTGTATACACAGATTCTGTACCCAGTGTTTTTTCCTGTGTCTGTATACATACTGTACACAGTTTTTGCATCCTATGCTTGTACTCAATTACTGTACACAGTTGTGTCCTGAGTGTGCTCAGATACTGTACACGTTTGTTGTGGCCTGTGTGTGTACTAATATACTGTACACAGTTGTTGTGTGTGTGTGTGTGCGTACTCAAATACGGTACATAGTTGTGTGTGCGTGTGTACTCCGATACTGTACACAGTTGTTGTGTTCTGAGTCTGTGTGCTCAGATAGGGTTCACAGTTGTTGTGTCCTGTTTGTGTCTGCTTAGATACTGTACACAGATGTTGTGTCCTGTGTGTATACTCTGATACTGTACACAGTTGTTGTGTCCTGTGCATGTGTACTCAGAAAGTTTAGACAATTGTTGCAACTTGTGTGTGTGCTCAGATACTGTGCGCAGTTGTGTCCAGTGTTTGTACTCAGATTCTGCTCCCATTGTTGTGTCCTGTGTCTGTACAGATACTGTACACATTTCGTTGTGTCCTGTGTGTTTAAACAGATACTGTGTGCAGTTGTGTCCTGACTGTGCTCAGATACTGTACACGGTGTTGTGGCCTGTGTGCCTACTCATATACTGTACACAGTTGTTGTAATCTCTGTGGCTGCTCAGATAATTAACATAGTTGTTGTGTCCTGAGTTTGTACTCAGGAAATGTACATAGTTTTTCTGTCCTGTGTGTGCTCTCAGATACTACACACATTAGTTATGTCTTATGTTCGTGTACTCAGATACTGTACACAGTTGCTGTGTCCTCTGAGTGTACCCGGATACTGCACCCAGTCGTTGTGTCCTGTGTCTGTACAGATACAGTACACAATTGTTGCGTCCTGTGTATGTGCTCGAAAACTGCACACAGTTGATGTGTCATGTGTATGTATTCAGATACTGTACACAGTTGTGTCCTGAGTGTGCTCAGATACTGTACACGTTGTTGTGTCCTGTGTGTTTGCTCAGATACAGAACACAATTGTTGTGTCTTGTGTGTGTACACAAATACTGTACACAGTTGTTGTATCCTGTGTGTGTGCTCAGATACTGTACATATTTGTTGTGTCCTATGTGCCTGCTCAGATACTGTACACAGTTGTTGTGTGCTGTGTGTGTGCTCAGATACTGTACACAGTTGTTGTGCCCTGTGTGTACGCATATTCTGTACACTGTTCCTGTGTCCTGTGAGTGTACACACATACTGTAAACAAATGGTGTATCCTGTGTGTGTGCTGTGATACTGTACACAGTTGTTGTGTCCTGTGTGTGTACTCAGATACAGTACACAGTTATGCGTGTGTCCAGAGTGTGTGTACATAGATACTGCAAAGTTGTTGTGTCCTTTGTGATTACTCAGATACTTTATACAGTTGTTGTGACTTGTTTGAACACAGATACTGTAAACATTTGTGTTTGAGTACGCAGATAATGTACACATTTGCTGTGTCCTGTGTGTGTACACAGATGCTGTACCCAGTTGTTGTGTCCTATGTGTGTACTTTGATATTGTAGACAGTTGTTGTGTACTGTATGTGTTCGCAGATAGTGTAGAACGTTGTTGCATCCTGTGTGTGCGATCGGATACTGTACACAGTTGTTGTGTCCTGTGTGTGTCTGCTCAGATACTGTACACATTTTGTTGTGTCCTGTGTGTGTACTCAGATACTGTACGCAGTTGTGTCCTGAGTGTGCTCAGATACAGTACACGGTTGTTTTGTCCTGTGTGTGTACTCATATACTGTACGCAGTCATTGTATCCTGTATATGTGCTAAGAGACAGTACACAGTTATTGTGTCCTGTGCATGTACTCAGATACTGTTCACAGTTTTTCTGCCCTGTGTTTGTTCTAAGATACCATACACATTTGCTATGTCTTGTGTTAGTGTACTCTGACACTGTACACAGTTGCTGTGTTCTCTGCGCATACCCGGATACTGCACACATTCGTTGTATCCTTTGTCTGTACAGATACCATACACAATTGTTGTGTCCTGTGTATGTGGTCAGATAATGCACACCGTTGATGTGTCCTGTGTGTGTATTCAGATACTGTATACAGCTGTGTCCTGAGTGTGCTCAGATACTGTACACGGTTGTTGTGTCCTGTGTGTGTACTCAGATACTGTACACAATTGTTGTGTCTTGTGTGTGTACACAAATACTGTACACAGTTGTTGTGTCCTCTGTGTGTGCTCAGATATTGTACATATTTGTTGTGTCCTGTTTGTTTCAGCTCAGATACTTTACACAGTTTTTGTGTCCTGTGTGTATACTCAGATACTTTAAACAGTTCTTGTGTCCTATGTGTGTACTCAGATACTGTATACGGTTGTTGTGTCCTGTGTGTGTTCTCATATACTCTGCACAGTTGTTATCTCCTATCTTTATACACAAATATTGTACACAGTTGTTGTATACTGTGTGTGCGCTCAGATACTGTACATCGTTTTTGTGTGTGCTCTGATACAGTACACAGTTGTTGTGTCCTGTGTTTATACTCAGATTCTGTACCCAATGTTTTTTCCTGTGTCTGTACACATACTGTACACAGTTTTTGCATCCTGTGTTTGTACCCAGATACTGTACACAGTTGTGTCCTGAGTGTGCTCAGATACTGTACACGGAAGTTGTGGCTTGTGTGTGTTCTAATATACTCTACACAGTTGTTGTATTCTCTGTGTGTGCTCAGATACTGTACATAGTTTTTGTGTCCTGAGTGTGTACTCCGATACTGAAGACAGTTGTTGTGTGTGTGTGTGTGCACTCAAATACGGTACATAATTGTGTGTGCGTGTGTACTCCGATACTGTACACAGATGTTGTTTCCTGAGTCTGTGTGCTCAGATACGGTACACAGTTGTTGTGTCCTGTTTGTTTCTGCTCAGATACTGTACACAGATGTTGTGTCCTGTGTGTATACTCAGATACTGTACGCAGTTGTTGTGTCCTGTGTGTGTGTACTCAGAATCTGTAGACAATTGTTGCAACTTGTGTGTGTCCTCAGATACTGTGAGAATTTGTGTCGAGTGTTTGTACTCAGATTCTTCTCCCATTGTTGTGTCCTGTGTCTGTAGAGATACTGTACACATTTTGTTGTGTCCTGTGTGTGTACTCAGATACTGTATAAAGTTGTGTCCTGACTGTGCTCAGATACTGTACACGGTGTTGTTTTCTGTGTGCCTACTCATATACTGTACACAGTTATTGTAACCTCTCTGTATGCTCAGTTAATGTATATAGTTGTTGTGTCCTGTGTGTGTACTCAGATACTGTACACAGTTTTTCTGTCCTGTGTGTGCTCTCAGATACTACACACATTTCTTATGTCTTATGTTAGTGTACTCAAATACTGTACACAGTTGCTGTGTCCTCTGTGTGTACCCGGATACTGCACCCAGTCGTTGTGTCCTGTGTCTGTACAGATACAGTACACAATTGTTGTGTCCTGTGTATGTGCTCGAAAACTGCACACAGTTGATGTGTCATGTGTGTGTATTCAGATACTGTACACAGTTGTGTCCTGAGTGTGCTCAGATACTGTACACGTTGTTGTGTCCTGTGCGTTTACTCAGATACTGTACATAATTGTTGTGTCTTGTGTGTGTACACAAATACTGTACACAGTTGTTGTATCCTGTGTGTGTGCTCAGATACTGTACATATTTCTTGTGTCCTATGTGCCTGTTTAGATACTGTACACAGTTGTTGTGTCCTGTGTGTGTGCTCAGATACTGTACACAGTTGTTGTGTCCTGTGTGTACTCATATACTGTACACTGTTCCTGTGTCCTGTGAGTGTACACACATACTGTAAACAAATGTTGTATCCTGTGTGTGTGCTGTGATACTGTACACAGTTGTTGTGTCCTTTGTGTGTACTCAGATACTGTACACAGTTGTGTCCTCAATGTGCTCAGGTACTGTACAAAGTTGTGTCCTGAGTGTGCTTAGATACTGTATACGGTGGCTGTGTCCTGTGTGTGTACTTAGATACTGTACACAGTTATGCGTGTGTCCAGAGTGTGTGTACATAGATACTGTACACAGTTGTTGTGTCCTTTGTGAGCACTCAGATACTTTATACAGTTGTTGTGACTTGTGTGTACACAGATATTGTAAACATTTGTGTTTGAGTGCGCAGATAATGTATACATTTGCTGTGTCCTGTGTGTGTGCACAGATGCTGTACCCAGTTGTTTTGTCCCATGTGTGTACTTAGATATTGTAGACAGTTGTTGTGTACTGTATGTGTTCTCAGATACTGTAGAACGTTGTTGCATCCTGGTTCTGCGATCAGATACTGTACACAGTTGTTGGGTCCTGTGTGCATCTGCTCAGATACTGTACACATTTTGTTGTGTCCTGTGTGTGTACTCAGATACTGTACACAGTTGTTGTGTCCTGTTTGTATATTTAGATACTGTACACAGATGTTGAGTCTGTGTGTGTACTCAGATACTGTAGACAGTTGTTGCATCTTGTGTGTGTGCTCAGATACAGTACACAGTTGTGTCCTGTGTTTGTGCTCAAATTTTTTCCCATTGTTGTGTCCTGTGTGTGTACTCAGATACTGTACACATTTGTGTCCTGAGTGTGCACAGATACTGTACACGGTTGCTTTGGCCTGTGTGTGTACTCATATACTGTAAAAAGTTGTAACCTGTGTGTGTGCTCACATAATGTATATAGTTGTTTTGTTATGTGTGTGCACTCATATACTGTACACAGTGGTTGTGTCCTCTATGTGTGCTAAGATACAGTACACAGGTAATGGGTCCTGTGCATGTACTCAGATACTGTTCACAGTTTTTCTGTCCTGTGAGTGCTCGAATATACTATACACATTTGCTATGTCTTGTGTTAGTGTACTCAGACACTGTATACAGCCGCTGTGTCCTCTGTGCTTACCCGGATACTGCCCACAGTCGTTGTGTCCTTTGTCTGTACAGATATCGTACATAATTGTTGTGTCCTCTGTATGTGCTCAGATAATACACACCGTTGATGTGTCCTGTGTGTGTATTCAGATACTGTACACAGCTGTGTCCTGAGTGTGCTCAGATACTGTACATGGTTGTTGTGTCCTGTGTGTGTACTCAGATACTGTACACAATTGTTGTGTCTTGTGTGTGTACACAAATACTGTACACAGTTGTTGTGTCCTCTGTGTGTGCTCAGATATTGTACATATTTGTTGTGTCCTGTGTGTGTCCGCTCAGATACTTTACACTGTTGTTGTGTCCTGTGTGTATACTCAGATTATATAAACAGTTCTTGTGTCCTATGTGTGTACTCAGATACTGTATACGGTTGTTGTGTCCTTTGTGTGTTCTCATATACTCTGCACAGTTGTTATGTCCTATCTTTACACACAAATACTGTACACAGATGTTGTATCCTGTGTGTGCGCTCAGATACTGTACATCGTTTTTGTGTCATATGTGTGTGGTCAGATACAGTACACAGTTGTTGTGTCCTGTGTGTATACACAGATTCTGTACTCAGTGTTTTTTCCTTTGTCTGTATACATACTGTAAACAGTTTTTGCATCCTATGTGTGTATTCAATTACTGTACACAGTTGTGTCCTGAGTGTGCTCAGATACTGTACACGGTTGTTGTGGCCTGTGTGTGTACTAATATACTGTACACAGTTGTTGTGTGTGTGTGTGTGTGCGTACTCAAATACGGTACATAGTTGTGTGTGCGTGTGTACTCCGATACTGTACACAGTTGTTGTGTCCTGAGTCTGTGTGCTCAGATAGGGTACACAGTTGTTGTGTCCTGTTTGTGTCTTCTTAGATACTGTACACAGATGTTGTGTCCTGTGTGTATACTCTGATACTGTACACAGTTGTTGTGTCCTGTGCATGTGTACTCAGAAAGTTTAGACAATTGTTGCAACTTGTGTGTGTGCTCAGATACTGTGCGCAGTTGTGTCCAGTGTTTGTACTCAGATTCTGCTCCCATTGTTGTGTCCTGTGTCTGTACAGATACTGTACACATTTTGTTGTGTCCTGTGTGTGTAAACAGATACTGTGTGCAGTTGTGTCCTGACTGTGCTCAGATACTGTACACGGTGTTGTGTCCTGTGTGCCTACTCATATACTGTACACAGTTGTTGTAATCTCTGTGGCTGCTCAGATAATTAACATAGTTGTTGTGTCCTAGGTTGTACTCAGGAAATGTACATAGTTTTTCTGTCATGTGTGTGCTCTCAGATACTACACACATTAGTTATGTCTTATGTTAGTGTACTCAGATACTGTACACAGTTGCTGTGTCCTCTGAGTGTACCCGGATACTGCACCCAATCGTTGTGTCCTGTGTCTGTACAGATACAGTACACAATTGTTGCGTCCTGTGTATGTGCTCGAAAACTGCACACAGTTGATGTGTCATGTGTATGTATTCAGATACTGTACACAGTTGTGTCCTGAGTGTGCTCAGATACTGTACACATTGTTGTGTCCTGTGTGTTTGCTCAGATACTGAACACAATTGTTGTGTCTTGTGTGTGTACACAAATACTGTACACAGTTGTTGTATCCTGTGTGTGTGCTCAGATACTGTACATATTTGTTGCGTCCTATGTGCCTGCTCAGATACTGTACACAGTTGTTGTATCCTGTGTGTGTGCTCAGATACCGTTCACAGTTGTTGTGCCCTGTGTGTACGCATATACTGTACACTGTTCCTGTGTCCTGTGAGTGCACACACATACTGTAAACAAATGTTGTATCCTGTGTGTGGGCTGTGATACTGTACACAGTTGTTGTGTCCTGTGTGTGTACTCAGATACTGTACACAGTTGTTGTGTCCTGTGTGTGTACTCAGATACAGTACACAGTTATGCGTGTGTCCAGAGTGTGTGTACATAGATACTGTACACTGTTGTTGTGTCCTTTGTGATTACTGAGATACTTTATACAGTTGTTGTGACTTGTGTATACACAGATACTGTAAACATTTGTGTTTGAGTACGCAGATAATGCACACAGTTGCTGTGTCCTGTGTGTGTGCTCAGATGCTGTACCCAGTTGTTGTGTCCTTTGTTTGTACATTGATATTGTAGACAGTTGTTGTGTCCAGTGTGTGTGCTCAGATACTGTACACAGTTGTTGTGTCCTGTGTGTACTCATATACTGTACACTGTTCCTGTGTCCTGTGAGTGTACACACATACTGTAAACAAATGTTGTATCCTGTGTGTGTGCTGTGATTCTGTACACAGTTGTTGTGTCCTTTGTGTGTACTCAGATACTGTACACAGTTGTGTCCTCAATGTGCTCAGGTACTGTACAAAGTTGTGTCCTGAGTGTGCTCAGATACTGTATACGGTGGATGTGTCCTGTGTGTGTACTTAGATACAGTACACAGTTATGCGTGTGTCCAGAGTGTGTGTACATAGATACTGTACACAGTTGTTGTGTCCTTTGTGAGCACTCAGATACTTTATACAGTTGTTGTGACTTGTGTTTACACAGATATTGTAAACATTTGTGTTTGAGTACGCAGATAATTATACATTTGCTGTGTCCTGTGTGTGTTCACAGATGCTGTACCCAGTTGTTTTGTCCTATTTGTTTACTTAGATATTGTAGACAGTTGTTGTGTACTGTATGTGTTCTCAGATACTGTAGAACGTTGTTGCATCCTGGTTGTGCGATCAGATACTGTACACAGTTGTTGTGTCCTGTGTGCATCTGCTCAGATACTGTACACATTTTGTTGTGTCCTGTGTGTGTACTCAGATACTGTACACAGTTGTTGTGTCCTGTTTGTATATTTAGATACTGTACACAGATGTTGAGTCTGTGTGTGTACTCAGATAGTGTAGACAGTTGTTGCATCTTGTGTGTGTGCTCAGATACAGTACACAGTTGTGTCCTGTGTTTGTACTCAAATTTTTTCCCATTGTTGTGTCCTGTGTGTGTACTCAGATACTGTACACAGTTGTGTCCTGAGTGTGCACAGATACTGTACACGGTTGTTTTGGCCTGTGTGTGTACTCATATACTGTAAAAAGTTGTTGTAACCTGTGTGTGTGCTCACATAATGTATATAGTTGTTTTGTTCTGTGTGTGCACTCATATACTGTACACAGTGGTTGTGTCCTCTATGTGTGCTAAGATACAGTGCACAGTTAATGGGTCCTGTGCATGTACTCATTACTGTTCACAGTTTTTCTGTCCTGTGAGTGCTCGAATATACTATACACATTTGCTATGTCTTGTATTAGTGTACTCAGACACTGTATACAGCTGCTGTGTCCTCTGTGCATACCCAGATACTGCCCACAGTCGTTGTGTCCTTTGTCTGTACAGATATCGTACACAATTGTTGTGTCCTCTGTATGTGCTCAGATAATGCACACCGTTGATGTGTCCTGTGTGTGTATTCAGATACTGTACACAGCTGTGTCCTGAGTGTGCTCAGATACTGTACACGGTTGTTGTGTCCTGTGTGTGTACTCAGATACTGTACACAATTGTTGTGTCTTGTGTGTGTACACAAATACTGTACACAGTTGTTGTGTCCTCTGTGTGTGCTCAGATATTGTACATATTTGTTGTGTCCTGTGTGTGTCCGCTCAGATACTTTACACTGTTGTTGTGTCCTGTGTGTATACTCAGATTATATAAACAGTTCTTGTGTCCTATGTGTGTACTCAGATACTGTATACGGTTGTTGTGTCCTGTGTGTGTTCTCATATACTTTGCACAGTTGTTATGTCCTATCTTTACACACAAATACTGTACACAGATGTTGTATACTGTGTGTGCGCTCAGATACTGTACATCGTTTTTGTGTCATATGTGTGTGGTCAGATACAGTACACAGTTGTTGTGTCCTGTGTGTATACACAGATTCTTTACCCAGTGTTTTTTCCTGTGTCTGTATACATACTGTACACAGTTTTTGCATCCTATGTGTGTACTCAATTACTGTACACAGTTGTGTCCTGAGTGGGCTCAGATACTGTACATGGTTGTTGTGGCCTGTGTGTGTACTAATATACTGTACACAGTTGTTGTGTGTGTGTGTGTGTGTGTGTACTCAAATACGGTACATAGTTGTGTGTGCGTGTGTACTCTGATTACAGTTACGGCAGTTGTTGTGTCCTCTGTGTGTGTACTCAGAATCTGTAGACAATTGTTGCAACTTGTGTGTGTCCTCAGATACTGTGAGAAGTTGTGTCGAGTGTTTGTACTCAGTTGTTGTGTCCTGTTTGTATATTTCGATACTGTACACAGATGTTGTTTCCTGTGTGTGTACTCAGATAGTGTAGACAGTTGTTGCATCTTGTGTGTGTGCTCAGATACAGTACACAGTTGTGTCCTGTGTTTGTACTCAAATTTTTTCCCATTGTTGTGTCCTGTGTGTGTACTCAGATACTGTACACAGTTGTGTCCTGAGTGTGCACAGATACTGTACACGGTTGTTTTGGCCTGTGTGTGTACTCATATACTGTACACAGTTGTTGTAACCAGTGTGTGTGCTCACATAATGTATATAGTTGATGTGTCCTGTTTGTGTATTCAGATACTGTATACAGCTGTGTCCTGAGTGTGCTCAGATAATGTACACGATTGTTGTGTCCTATGTGTGTACTCAGATACTGTACACAATTGTTTTGTCTTGTGTGTGTACACAAATACTGTACACAGTTGTTGTGTCCTCTGTGTGTGCACAGATATTTTAGATATTTGTTGTGTCCTGTGTGTGTCCGCTCAGATACTTTACACAGTTGTTGTGTCCTGTGTGCATACTGAGATACTATAAACAGTTCTTGTGTCCTATATGTGTACTCAGATACTGTATACGGTTGTTGTGTCCTGTGTGCGTTCTCATATACTCTGCACAGTTGTTATCTCCTATCTTTATACACAAATACTGTAGACAGTTGTTGTATCCTGTGTGTGCGCTCAGATACTGTACATCGTTTTTGTGTCCTATGTGTGTGCTCTGATACAGTACACAGTTGTTGTGTCCTGTGTTTATACTCAGACTCTGTACCCAATGTTTTTTCCTGTGTCTGTACACATACTGCACACAGTTTTTGTATCCTGTGTGTGTACTCAGATACTGTACACAGTTGTGTCCTGAGTGTGCTCAGTTACTGTACACGGAAGTTGAGGCTTGTGTGTGTTCTAATATACTGTACACAGTTGTTGTATTCTCTGTGTGTGCTCAGATACTGTACATAGTTTTTGTGTCCTGAGTGTGTACTCCGATACTGTACACAGTTGTTGTGTGTGTGTGTGTGCACTCAAATACGGTACATAATTGTGTGTGCGTGTGTACACCGATACTGTACACAGATGTTGTTTCCTGAGTCTGTGTGCTCAGTTACGGTACACAGTTGTTGTGTCCTGTTTGTGTCTGCTCAGATACTGTACACAGATGTTGTGTCCTGTGTGTATCCTCAGATACTGTACGCAGTTGTTGTGTCCTGTGTGTGTGTACTCAGAATCTGTAGACAATTGTTGCAACTTGTGTGTGTCCTCAGATACTGTGAGAAGTTGTGTCGAGTGTTTGTACTCAGATTCTTCTCCCATTGTTGTGTCCTGTGTCTGTACGGATACTGTACACATTTTGTTGTGTCCTGTGTGTGTACTCAGATACTGTATAAAGTTGTGTCCTGACTGTGCTCAGATACTGTACACGGTGTTGTTGTCTGTGTGCCTACTCATATACTGTACACAGTTGTTGTAACTTCTGTGTATGCTCAGTTAATGTATATAGTTGTGTCCTGTGTGTGTCCTCAGATACTGTACACAGTTTTTCTGTCCTGTGTGTGCTCTCAGATACTACACACATTTGTTATGTCTTATGTTAGTGTACTCAGATACTGTACACAGTTGCTGTGTCCTCTGTGTGTACCCGGATACTGCACCCAGTCGTTGTGTCCTGTGTCTGTACAGATACAGACACAATTGTTGTGTCCTGTGTATGTGCTCGAAAACTGCACACAGTTGATGTGTCATGTGTGTGTATTCAGATACTGTACACAGTTGTGTCCTGAGTGTGCTCAGATACTGTACACGTTGTTGTGTCCTGTGTGTTTACTCAGATACTGTACATAATTGTTGTGTCTTGTGTGTGTACACAAATACTGTACACAGTTGTTGTATCCTGTGTGTGTGCTCAGATACTTTACATATTTCTTGTGTCCTATGTGCCTGCTCAGATACTGTACACAGTTGTTGTGTCCTGTGTGTGTGCTCAGATACTGTACACAGTTGTTGTGTCCTGTGTGTACTCATATACTGTACACTGTTCCTGTGTCCTGTGAGTGTACACACATACTGTAAACAAATGTTGTATCCTGTGTGTGTGCTGTGATACTGTACACAGTTGTTGTGTCCTTTGTGTGTACTCAGATACTGTACACAGTTGTGTCCTCAATGTGCTCAGGTACTGTACAAAGTTGTGTCCTGACTGTGCTCAGATACTGTATATGGTGGCTGTGTCCTGTGTGTGTACTTAGATACTGTACACAGTTGTTGTGTCCTTTGTGAGCACTCAGATACTTTATACAGTTGTTGTGACTTGTGTGTACACATATATTGTAAACATTTGTGTTTGAGTACGCAGATAATGTATACATTTGCTGTGTCCTGTGTGTGTACACAGATGCTGTACCCATTTGTTTTGTCCTATGTGTGTACTTAGATATTGTAGACAGTTGTTGTGTACTGTATGTGTTCTCTGATACTGTAGAACGTTGTTGCATCCTGGTTCTGCGATCAGATACTGTACACAGTTGTTGTGTCCTGTGTGTACTCATATACTGTACACTGTTCCTGTGTCCTGTGTGTGTACACACATACTGTAAACAAATGTTGTATCCTGTGTGTGTGCTGTGATACTGTACACAGTTGTTGTGTCCTTTGTGTGTACTCAGATACTGTACACAGTTGTGTCCTCAATGTGCTCAGGTACTGTACAAAGTTGTGTCCTGACTGTGCTCAGATACTGTATATGGTGGCTGTGTCCTGTGTGTGTACTTAGATACTGTACACAGTTGTTGTGTCCTTTGTGAGCACTCAGATACTTTATACAGTTGTTGTGACTTGTGTGTACACATATATTGTAAACATTTGTGTTTGAGTACGCAGATAATGTATACATTTGCTGTGTCCTGTGTGTGTACACAGATGCTGTACCCATTTGTTTTGTCCTATGTGTGTACTTAGATATTGTAGACAGTTGTTGTGTACTGTATGTGTTCTCTGATACTGTAGAACGTTGTTGCATCCTGGTTCTGCGATCAGATACTGTACACAGTTGTTGTGTCCTGTGTGCATCTGCTCAGATACTGTACACATTTTGTTGTGTCCTGTGAGTGTACTCAGATACTGTACACAGCTGTTGTGTCCTGTTTGTATATTTAGATACTGTACACAGATGTTGAGTCCTGTGTGTGTACTCAGAGACTGTAGACAGTTGTTGCATCTTGTGTGTGTGCTCAGATACAGTACACAGTTGTGTCCTGTGTTTGTACTCAAATTTTTTCCCATTGTTGTGTCCTGTGTGTGCACTCAGATACTGTACACATTTGTGTCCTGAGTGTGCACAGATACTGTACACGGTTGTTTTGGCCTGTGTGTGTACTCATATACTGTACACAGTTGTTGTAACCAGTGTGTGTGCTCACATAATGTATATAGTTGATGTGTCCTGTTTGTGTATTCAGATACTGTATACAGCTGTGTCCTGAGTGTGCTCAGATAATGTACACGGTTGTTGTGTCCTATGTGTGTACTCAGATACTGTACACTATTGTTTTGTCTTGTGTGTGTGTACACAAATACTGTACACAGTTGTTGTGTCCTCTGTGTGTACTCAGATACTGTATACGGTTGTTGTGTCCTGTGTGTGTTCTCATATACTCTGCACAGTTGTTATGTCCTATCTTAATACCCAAATACAGTACACAGTTGTTGTATCCTGTGAGTGCGCTCAGATACTGTACATCGTTTTTGTTTCCTATGTGTGTGCTCAGATACAGTACACAGTTGTTGTGTCCTGTGTTTATACTCAGATTCTGTACTCAGTGTTTTTTCCTGTGTCTGTACACATACTGTACACAGTTTTTGCATCCTGTGTGTGTACTCAGATACTGTACACAGTTGTGCACTGAGTGTGCTCAGATACTGTACACTGTTGTTGTGGCCTGTGTGTGTACTAATATACTGTACATAGTTGTTGTATTCTGTGTGTGTGCTCATATTCTGTACATAGTTTTTGTGTCCTGAGTGTGTACTCCGATACTGTACACAGTTGTTGTGTGTGTGCATGTGTACTCAAATACGGTACATAGTGGGGTGTGCGTGTATACTCCGATACTGTATACAGTTGTTTTGTCCTGAGTCTGTGTGCTCAGATACGGTACACCGTTGTTGTGTCCTGTTTGTGTCTGCTCAGATACTGTACACAGATGTTGTGTCCTGTGTGTATGCTCAGATACTGTACGCAGCTGTTGTGTCCTGTGTGTGTGCACTCAGAAACTGTATACAATCGTTGCAACTTGTGTGTGTGCTCAGATACTGTGAGCAGTTGCGTCCAGTGTTTGTACTCAGATTCTGCTCCCATTGTTGTGTCCTGTGTCTGTACAGATACTGTACACATTTTGGTGTGTCCTATGTGTGTACTCCGATACTGTATGAAGTTGTGTCCTGAGTGTGCTCAGATACTGTACACGGTGTTGTGGCCTGTGTGCCTACTCATATACTGTACACAGTTGTTGTAACCTCTGTGTGTGCTCAGATAATGTGCATTGTTGTTGTGTCCTGTGTGTGTACTCAGATCTGTGCACTGTTTTTTCTGTCCTGTGTGTGCTCTCAGATACTACACACATTTTTTATGTCTTATGTTAGTGTACTCAGATACTGTACACAGTTGCTGTGTCCTCTGTGTGTACCCGGATACTGCACCCAGTCGTTGTGCCCTGTGTCTGTACAGATACAGTACACAATTGTTGTGTCCTGTGTATGTGCTCGAAAACTGCACACAGTTGATGTGTCATGTGTGTGTATTCAGATACTGTACACAGTTGTGTCCTGAGTGTGCTCAGATACTGTACACGTTGTTGTGTCCTGTGTGTTTACTCAGATACTGTACACAATTGTTGTGTCTTGTGTGTGTACACAAAAACTGAACACAGTTGTTGTATCCTATGTGTGTGCTCAGATACTGTACATACTTGTTGTGTCCTATGTGCCTGCTCAGATACTGTACACAGTTGTTGTGTCCTGTGTGTGTGCTCAGATACTGTACACAGTTGTGTCCTGAGTTTGCTCAGATACTGTACACGGTTGTTGTGCCCTTTTTGTGTACTAATATACTGTACACACTTGTTGTTGTATGTGTGTGTGCACTCAAATACGGTACATAGTTGTGTGTGCGTGTGTACTCCGATACTGTACACAGTTGTTGTGTCCTGAGTCTGTGTGCTCAGATAGGGTACACAGTTGTTGTGTCCTGTTTTTGTCTGCTTAGTTACTGTACACAGATGTTGTCTCCTGTGTGTATACTCAGATACTGTACGCAGTTGTTGTGTCCTGTGTTTGTGTACTCAGAAACTTTAGACAATTGTTGCAACTTGTGTGTGTGCTCAGATACTGTGCGCAGTTGTGTCCAGTGTTTGTACTCAGATTGTGCTCCCATTGTTGTGTCCTGTGTCTGTACAGATACTGTACACATTTTGTTGTGTCCTGTGTGTGTACTCAGATACTGTATAAAGTTGTGTCCTGACTGTGCTCAGACACTGTACACGGTGTTGTTGTCTGTGTGCCTGCTCATATACTGTACACAGTTGTTGTAACCTCTGTGTGTGTTCAGATAATGTATATAGTTGTTGTGTCCTGTATGTGTACTCAGATACTGTGCACAGTTTTTCTGTCCTGTGTGTGCTCTCAGATACTACACACATTTGTTATGTCTTATGTTAGTGTACTCAGATACTGTACACAGTTGCTGTGTCCTGTGTGTGTACCCGGATACTGCACCCAGTCGTTGTGTCCTGTGTCTGTACAGATACCGTACACAATTGTTGTGTCCTGTGTATGTGCTCGAAAACTGCACACAGTTGATGTGTCATGTGTGTGTATTCAGATACTATACACAGTTGTGTCCCGAGTGTGCTCAGATACTGTACACGTTGTTGTGTCCTGTTTGTTTACTCAGATACTGTACACAATTGTTGTGTCTTGTGTGTGTACACAAATGCTGTACACAGTTGTTGTATCCTCTGTTTGAGCTCAGATACTGTACATATTTGTTGTGTCCTATGTGCCTGTTCAGATACTGTACACAGTTGTTGTGTCCTGTTTGTGTGCTCAGATACTGTACACAGTTGTTGTGTCCTGTGTGTACGCATATACTGTACACTGTTCCTGTGTCCTTTGAGTGTACACACATACTGTAAACAAATGTTGTATCCTGTGTGTGTGCTGTGATACTGTACACAGTTGTTGTGTCCTGTGTTTGTGCTAAGATACCGTACACAGTTTTGTCCAGAGTGTGTGTACTCAGAAATTGTTCACAGTTATTCTGTGCTGTGTGCACTCACTTACTACAAACATTTGTTATGTCTTGTGTTAGTGTACTCAGATACTTTACACAGTTGTTCTGTCTTCTGTGTGTTCCCAGTTACTGTAGACTGTCATTGTGTCCTGTGTCTGTACAGATACAGTACACAGTTGTTGTGTCCTGTGTATGTGCTCAGATACGGCAAACAGTTGATGTGTCCTGTGTGTGTATTCAGATAGTGTACACAGTTATGTCCTGTGTGTGATCAGATACTGTACACGGTTGTTGTGTCCTGTATGTGTACTCAGATACTGTACACAATTGTTGTGTCTTTTGTGTGTACACAAACACGTACACAGTTGTTGTATCCTGTGTGCGTATTCAATACTGTACATATTTTTTGTTTCCTGTGTGCCTGCTCAGATACTGTACACAATTGTTGTGTCCTGAGTGTGTGCTCAGATACTGTACACAGTTGTTTTATTCTTTGTGTACACATATACTGTACACTGTTCCTGTGTCCTGTGAGTTTACACACATACAGTAAACAAATGTTGTATCCTGTGTGTGTGCTCCAATACTGTACACAGTTTTTGTGTCCAGTGTGTGCACTCACATACTGTACACAGTTGTATCCTGAGTTTGCTCAGGTGCTGTACAAAGTTGTGTCCTGAGTGTGCTCAGATACTGTGCATGGTTGTTATGTCCTGTGTGTGTACTCAGATACTGTACACAGCGGTCGTGTACTGTGTGTGTACTGAGATAATGTACGCAGTTGTGCGTGTGTCCAGAGTGTAAGTACACAGGTAGTGTACACCGTTGTTGTGTCCTCTGTCTGTACTCAGCTACTGTACACAGTTGTTGTGCCCTTTGTGTGTACTCAGATACTTTATACAGTTGTGTCCTGTGTGTATACAGATACTGTAAACAGTTGTGTTTGTGTACTCAGATACTGTACACAGTTGCTGTGTCCTGTGTTTGTACACGGATGCTGTACACAATTGTTTGTCTGATGTGTGCACTCAGAAACTGTACACAGTTGTTGTGTCCTGTATGTGTACTCAGATACTGTAGACAGGTGTTGCATCCTGTTTGTGCGATCAGATACTGTACACAGTTGTGTCTTGTGTGTGCTCAGATACTGTACAAACTTGTGTCCTGTGTGTGTCTGCTCAAATACAGTACACAGTTGTTGTGTCCTGTGTGTGTACTCAGGTACTGTACACAGTTGTTGCATCTTGTGTGTGTGCTCAGATACAGTACACAATTGTTGCGTCCTGTGTATGTGCTGAGATATTGCACACAGTTGACGTGTCCTGTGTGTGTATTCAGATTCTGTACACAGTTGTGTCCTGAGTTTGCTCAGACGCTGTACACGGTTTGGTGTCCTGTGTGTGTACTCAGATACTGTGCACAATTGTTGTGTCTTGTGTGTGTACACAATTACTGTACACAGTTGTATCCTGTGTGTGTGCTCAGATACTGTACATATTTGTTGTGTCCTGCGTGCCTGCTCAGATACTGTACACGTTTCTTGTGTCCTTTGTGTGTGCTCAGATACAGTACACAGTTGTCGTGTCCTGTGAGTTTACCCACATACAATAAACAAATGTTGTATCCTGTGTTTGTGCTCCGATAATATACACAGTTGTTGTGTCTTGTGTGTGTACTCACATACTGTACACAGTTATGTCCTGAGTGTGCTCAGATACTGGACACGGTTGATGTGTCCTGTGTGTGTACTCAGATACTGTACACAGCTGTCGTGTACTGTGTGTGTACTGAGATACTGTACACAGTTGTGCGTGTGTCCAGAGTGTGTGTACAGAGATACTGTACACAGTTGTAGTGTCCTGCGTGTGTACTAATATACAGTACACAGTTGTTGTTTCCTGTATGCGTACACAGATACTGTACACAGCTGTCATGTACTGTGTGTGTACTGAGATACTCTACACAGTTGTGCGTGTGTCCAGAGTGTGTGTACACAGCTACTGTACACAGTTGTTGTGTCCTGCGTGTGTACTCATATACATTACACCGTTGTTGTGTCCTTTGTATTTACTCAGATATTTTATACAGTAGTTGTGCCTTGTGTGTACACAGTTACTGTAAACAGTTCTGTTTGTTTACTCAGATACTGTACACAGTTGCTGTGTCCTCTGTCTGTACACAGATGCTGTACAAAGTTGTTGTGTCCTGTCTTTTCTCAGATAAAGTTCACAGTTGTTGCCACCTGACTGTGTCCACAGATCCTGTACACAGTTCTGTGTGTGTGTGTCATCAGATATTGTTCACATTTGTGTGTGTGTCCTGTGTGTGTACACAGATACTGCACAAGGTTGTGTCCTATGTGTGTACTCAGATACTCTACACAGTTATTGTGTCCTGTGTGGTTATTCAGATACTGTTCACAGTTGCTGTGTCCTGTGTGTGTACTCAGATACTTTAGACAGTTGTTGTGTGTGATTGTGCACTCAGATACTGTGCATAGTTGTGTGTGTTTGAGTGTACTCAGATACTGTACACAGTTGTTGTGTCCTGTATCTGTGTGCTCAGATACGGTACATAGTTGCTGTATCCAGTGTGTTTGCTCAGATACTTTACACAATTGTTGTGTCCTGTGTGTGTGCAGTCAGATATTTTACACAGTTGTTGTGTCCTGTGTCGGTACTCAGATATTATACAAAATTGTTGCATCCTGTGTGTCTTGTGTGTGCTTTGATATTGTGCACAGTTGTTGTGTCCTGAGTGTATCTGCTCAGATACTGTACACGGTTGTTGTGTCCTGTGTGTATACTCAGATACTGTACACAGTTGTTGTGTCCAGTGTGTGCACTCAGATATTGTAGACAGTTGTTGCATCTTGTGTGTGTGCTCAGATACTGTACACAGTTGCTGTATCCTGTGATTGTAGTCAGATTCTGTATCCATAGTTGTGTCCTGTGTCTGTACAGATACTGTAGACAGTTGTGTCCTGAGTGTGCTCATATACTGTACACGGTTGTTGTGGGCTGTGTGTGTACTCATATACTGTGCAAAGTTGTTGTATCCTGTGTGTGTGCTCTGATAATGTACATAGTTGTTGTGTCCTATTTGTGTGCTCAGATACTGCACACAGTTGCTGTGTCCAGTTTGGGTGCTTAGATACCGTACACAGTTGTTTTGTCCTCTGTGTGTACTCAGATACTGCTCACAGTTTTTTTGTCCTGTGTGTGCAGTCAGATACTACACACATTTGTTTTGTCTTGTTTTAGTGTACTCAGACACTGTACACAGTTGTTGTATCCTGTGTGTGTACCCAGAAACTGTACACAGTCGTTGTGTCCTGTGTCTGCACAGATACAGAGCACAGTTGTTGTGTCCTCTGTACGTGCTCAGATACTGCACACAGTTGATGGGTCCTGTGTGTGTATTCAGATACTGTACACAGTTCTGTCCTGAGTGTGCTCAAATACTGCACACGGTTGTTGTGTCCTGTGTGTGAACTCAGATACTGTACACAACTGTTGTGTCCTGTGTGTGTACACAAATACTGTACACAGTTGTTGTATCCTGTGTGTGTGCTCAAATACTGTACATTTTTGTTGTGTCCTGTGTGTGTACTCAGATACTGTACTCAGCTGTTGTGTCCTGTGTGTGTGCTCCGATACTGTACACAGTTGTTGTGTCCTGTGTGTGTACTCACATACTGTACACAGTTGTGTCCTGAGTGTGCTCAGGTACTGTTCAAAGTTGTGTCCTGAGTTTGCTCAGATATTGTACATGGTTGTTGTGTCCTGTGTGTGTACTCAGATACTGTTCACAGCTGTCGTGTACTGTGTGTGTACTGAGATAGTGTACACAGATGTGCGTGTGTCCAGAGTATGTGTACACAGATAATGCACACAATTGTTGTGTCCTGCGTGTGTTTTCATATACAGTATAAATTTGTTGTGTCCTGTGTGTATACACAGATACTGTACACAGCTGTCGTGTACTGTGTGTGTACTCAGATACTGTACACAGTTGTGCTTGTGTCCAGGGAGTGTGCACACAGATAATGTACACAGTTGTTGTGTCCTGTGTGTGTATCCAGGCAATGTACACAGTTGTGTGTATGTATTGTGTGTGTGTACAGAGATGCTGTATACAGTTGTTGTGTCTTGTGTGTACGCAGATAATGTACACCGTTGTGTGTGTGTACTTGGATCCTGTACAAAGTTGCTGTGTCCGGTCTCTGTATACAGATACTGTACACAGTTGTTGTGTCCTGTCTGTTCTCAGATAATTATCACAGTTGTTGTCTTTTGTGTGTGTACACAGTTCTATGTGCGTGTGTAATCGGATATTGTTCACGGTTTTCTGTGTGTGTCCTGTGTGTGTACACAAATACTGCACACAGTTGTGTCCTATGTGTGTACTCAGAAACTCTACGCAGCTGTTTTTTCCTGGGTGTGTACTCAGATACTGTAGACAGTTGTGTGTGTGTGTGCACTCAGATATGGTACATACTTGTGTGTGTGTGTACTCAGATATTGTACACAGTTGTTCTGTCCTTAGTTGGTGAGCTCAGATACGGTACAAAGTTGTTTTGTCCTGTGTGTCTGTTCAGAAACTGTACATAGTTGTAGTGTTCGGTGTGTCTGCTCAGAAACTGTAACAGTTGTTGTGTCCTGTGTGTACACAAATTCTGTACTCAGTTGTATCCTGTGTGTGTACTCAGATACTGTACATAGTTGTTCTGTCCCGTGTGTGTACTCAGATACTGTACACATTTGTTGTGTCCTGTGTCTGTACACATACTGTACACAGTCATTGTGTCCTGTGTGTGTGCTCAGATATTGTACACAGTTATGTCCTGTGTGTGTACTCAGATACTGTTCAGTTTTTTCCTGAGTGTGCTCAGATACTGTACGCAGTTTTTGTGTCCTGTGTGTGTACTCAGATACTGTACACATTTGTTGTATCCTTTGTGTGTGTTCAGATACTGTACATAGTTGTTGTGTCCTTTGTGTGTACTCAATTACTGTACACAGTTGTTCTGTCCTGTGTTTGTGCTCAGAAAGAGTATACATTTGCTTGTCCTGTGTGCCTGCTCAGATACTGTACACAGTTGTTGTGCCTTTTGTGTGTACTTAGATACTGTTAACCGTTGTGTGTGTGTACTCAGATACTGTACAAAGTTGCTGTGTCCGGTCTGTGTATACAGATACTGTACACAGTTGTTGTGTCCTGTGTGTTCTCAGATAATGATCACAGTTGTTGACTTCTGTGCGTGTACAGAGATCTTGAACACAGTTCTATGTGTGTGTGTAATCAGATATTATTCACAGTTCTGTGTGTGTCCTGTGTGTGTACACAAATACTGCACACAGTTGTGTCCTATGCGTGTACTCAGATACTCTACACAGTTGCTTTTTCCTGTGTGGGCACTCAGATACTGTACACACTTGTTGTGCACTGTGTGTGCACTCAGATACTGTAGACAATTGTGTGTGTGTGTACTCAGATACGGTACATAGTTGTGTGTGCTTGTGTGTACACAAATACTGTACACAGTTGTTGTGTCCTTTTGTCTGTGTGCTCAGGTACGTTACAAAGTTGTTGTGTCCTGTGTGTCTGCTCAGATACGGTACACAGTTGTTGCATCCTATGTGTCTGTGCATACACAGATAGTGTACACAGTTGTTGTATCCTGTGTGTGTCTGCTGATATACTGTACACAATTGTTGTGTCCTGTGTTTATACAAAGATACTATACACAGTTGTGGTGTCCTATGTGTGTACTCAGATACTGTACACAGTTGTATCCTTTGTGTGTGTTCAGATACTGTACATAGTTGTTGTGTCCTGTGTGTGTACTCAGATTCCGTGCACAGTTGTTGTGTCCTGTGTTTGTGCTCAGAAACCGTACACATTTGCTTGTCCTGTGTGCCTGCTCAGATACTGTACACCGTTGTTGTGTCCTGTGTGTGCACTTAGATACTGTTAACCGTTGTGTGTGTGTACTCAGATACTGTACAAAGTTGCTGTGTCCTGTCTGTGTATACAGAAACTGTACACAGTTGTTGTGTCCTGTGTGTTCTCAGATAATGATCACAGTTGTTGTCTTCTGTGTGTGTACACAGATCTTGTACATAGTTCTATGTGTGTGTGTAATCAGATATTGTGTGTGTCCTGTGTGTGTACACAAATACTGCACACAGTTGTGTCCTATGTGTGTACTCAGATACTCTACACAGTTGTTTTTTTTTTCCTGTGTGGGCACTCAGATACTGTACATACTTGTTGTGTCCTGTGTGTGTACTCAGATACTGCAGACAGTTGTGTGTGTGTGTACTCAGATACAGTACATAGTTGTGTGTGAGTGTGTGTACACAGATACTGTACACAGTTGTTCTGTCCGTAGTCTGTGTGCACAGATAGGGTACACAGTTATTGTGTCCTGTGTGTCTGCTCAGATACTGTACATAGTTGTTGCATCCTGTGTGACTGTGCGTACATTGATAGTGTACACAGTTGTTGTCTCCTGTGTGTGTCTGCTGAGATACTGTACACAATTGTTGTGTCCTGTGTGTATACACAGATACTATACACAGTTGTTGTGTCCTATGTGTGTACTCAGATACTGTACACAGTTGTTGTGTTCTTTGTGTGTACTCAGATAATGTTGACAGCAGTTGCATCATGTGTGTGTGCTCAGATACTGTACACAGTTGTTGTGTCTTGTGTGTGCTCAGATAATGTACACAGCTGTTGTGTCCTGTGTGTTTCTGATCACATACTGTACACAGTTGTTGTGTCCTGTGTGTGTACTCAGATTCTGTACACAGTTGTTGTGTCCTTTGAGTGTACTCAGATACTGTTCACAGTTGTTCTACCCTGTGTGTGCACTAAGATACTGTACACAGTTGTTATGTTTTGTGTTAGTGTACTCAGATACTGTATCCAGTTGTTGTGTCTTGTGTGTGTGCTCCGATACTGTACACAGTTAATGTGTCATGTGTGTGTATTCAGCAACTGAACACAGTTTTGTCCTGAGTGTGCTCAGATACTGTACTCGGTTGTTGTGTCTTGTGCATGTATTTAGATACGGTTCAGAGTTGTTATGTCCTGTGTGTGTACACCAATACTGTACTCAGTTATATGCTGTGTGTGTGCTCAGATACTGTTCACAGTTGTTCTACCCTGTGTGTGCACTAAGATACTGTACACAGTTGTTATGTTTTGTGTTAGTGTACTCAGATACTGTATCCAGTTGTTGTGTCCTGTGTGTGTACTCAGATACTTTATACGTTTGTTGTGTCCTGTGCCTGTAAAGATACTGTACACAGTTGTGTCCTGTGTGTGTGCTCAAATATTGTACACAGTTGTTGTATCATGTGTGTGTACTCAGATACTGTTCACAGTTGTGTCCTGAGTATGCTCAGATACTGTATGCAGTTTTTGTGTCCTGTGTATGTACTCAGATACGGTACACAATTGTTGTGTCCTCTGTGTGTACACAAATACTGTACACAGTTGTTGTATGCTTTGTGTGTGTTCAGATTCTGTACATATTTATTGTGTCCTGTGTGTGTACTCAGATACTATACACAGTTGTGTCCTGTGCGTGTGATCAGAACTAGTGCACATTTGCTTTGTCCTGCGTGCCTGCTGAGATACTGTACACAGTTGTTGTGTCCTCTGTGTGTACTCAGATACTGTATACAGTTGTTGTGTCTTGTGTGTACACAGATACTGTACACCGTTGTGTGTGTGTACTTAGATACTGTACAAAGTTGCTGTGTCCTGTCTGTGTATAAAGATACTGTACACAGTTGCGTCCTGTCTGCTCTCAGATAATGATCACAGCTGTTGTCTTCTGTGTTTGTACACAGTACTATGTGTGTGTGTAATCAGATATTTTTCAAAGGTTTCTGTGTGTGTCCTGTGTGTGTACACAAATACTGCACACAGTTGTCTCCTCTGTGTGTACTCAGATACTGTACACAGTTGTGTGTGTGTGTACTCAGATACTCTACACAGTTGTTATATCCTGTGTCTTTGTGATCAAATACTGTACACTATTGTTGTGTCCTATGTGTGAACTCAGATACTGTACAATGTTATAGTGTCCTGTGTGTGTACACGGATACAGTTGTTCTGTCCTGTGTGTACTCAGAAACTGTACACGGCTGTTGTGTCCTGTGTATGTGCTCAGATAATGTACACAGTTGTTGTGTCCTCTGTCTGTCCTCAGATACCCTAAACAATTGTTGTGTCCTGTGTGTGTGCTCAGATACAGTACACAGTTTTTGTGTCCAGTGTCTGTACTCAGATACTGTACACAGTTGTTGTATCTTGTGTGTGCACACTGATACTATATACAGTTGTTGTGTCCTCTGTGTCTATTCAGATACTCTATACAGTTGTCTAGTCCTGTGTGTGTACTCAGATACTGTATACAGCTGCTGTGTCCTGTGTCTGTGCTCAGATACTGTATAAATTTGTTTTGTCAGATGTGTGTACTCAGATTCTGTACACAGTTGTTGTGTCCTGTGTGTGTACTCAGATACTGTGTGTAATTGTTTTATCCTATATGTGTACTCAGATAACGCACAGAGTTGCTTTGTCCTGTGTGTACACACCAGTACTGTACACAGTTGTGTGTGTGTGTACTCAGATACTCGACACAGTTGTTATATCCTGTGTCTTTGTGACCAAATACTGTGCGCTATTGTTGTGTCCTATGTGTGAACTCAGATACTGTACAATGTTATAGTGTCCTGTGTGTGTACACGGAAACTTTAAACAGTTGTTCTGACCTGTGTGTTCTCAGAAACTGTACACAGTTGTTTTGTCCTGTGTATGTGCTCAGATAAAGTACACAGTTGTTGTGTCCTCTGTCTGTCCTCAGTTACCCTAAACAATTGTTGTGTCCTGTGTGCGTGCTCAGATACGGTACACAGTTTTTGTGTCCAGTGTCTGTACTCAGATACTGTACACAGTTGTTGTGTCCTCTGTGTCTACTCAGATACTCTATACAGTTATCTAGTCCTGTGTGTGTACTCAGATACTGTATACAGCTGCTGTGTCCTGTGTCTGTGCTCAGATACTGTACAAAGTTGTTATGTCATATGTGTGAACTCAGATCCTGTACAGAGTTGTTGTGTCCTGTGTCTGTACTCAGATACTGTGTGTAATTGTTTTATCCTATGTGTGTACTCAGATAATGCACAGAGTTGCTTTGTCCGGTGTGTACACACAAGTACTGTGCACAGTTGTGGTGACTTTGTTTGTGTACTCAGATACTGTACACAATTGTTGTATGCTGTGTGTGTACTCAGATACTGTACACAGTGGTAGTGTCCCCTGTGTGTATTCAGACACAATGTACAGATACCTTGTCCTGTGTATGTACTCAGGTACTGTACATAGTTGTGTGTGTTCTGTGTGTGTGTACACATATACTGTACACAATTGTTGTGTCCTGTGTGTGTACTCAGACACTGTAGACAGTTTGTGTGTGTGTGTGTGTGTGCACTCAGAAACTGTATAGAGCTGTTTTGTCTTTTGTGTGTACACAGACACTGGACACTTTTGTGTGTGTGTTCTCATATAATGTACGCCATTTATTTTCCATGTGTGTACACAGACACTGTACATATTTGTTGTGCCCATTATGTCTACTCAGAAATTGTACAAAGTTCCTGTGTCCTGTGTGTGTACACAGATACTGTACACTGTCGTGTGTGTGTGTGTGTACACATATACTGTACACAGTTGTTATGTCCTGTGTGTGCACAACAAATACTGTACACAGTTGTTGGGTCCTGTGTGTGTACTCAGATACTGTACACAGTTGTTTTGTCCTGTTTGAGAATACAGATACTGTACATATTTGTGTGTGTGTACTCTGATACTGTACACAGTTGTTGTGTCCTGTGTCTAATCTCAGATACTGTACACAGTTTTTCTGTGTTGTGTGTGTACTCAGGTACTGTACATAGTTGTAATTTCCTGTGTCTACTCAGATACTGTACACGGTTGTTGCGCCCTGTATGTGTGTACTCAGATACTGTACACAGTTTTTGTGTCCTGTGTGTGTACTCAATACAGTACACAGTTGTTGTATCCTGTGTGTGTACACAGATAATGTATACAGTTGTTGTGTCCACCGTGCATACTCAGATACTGTACACAGTTGTATTGTCCTGTGTGTGTACTCAGATACTGTACACAGTTGTTGTGTCTTGTGTGTGTGCTCAGATACTGTACACAGTTGTTGTGACCTCTGTGTGTATTCAGATACTGTACACAGTTGTTGTGTCCTGTGTGTGTACTCATGTACTGTAGACATTTGTAGTGTCCTCTGTGTGTATTCAGACACTGTATACAGATATCCTGTCCTCTGTGTGTACTCAGGTACGGTACACAGTTGTGTGTGTTCTATGTGTGTGCTCAGATACTGTACACAGTTGTTATATCCTGTTTGATAATACAGATACTGTACACAGTTGTGTGTGTGTACACTCTGATACTGTAAACAGCTGTTGTGTCCTGTGTCTGTACTCAGATACTGTACCCAATTTTTCTGTGTTGTGTGTACTCAGGTACTGTGCACAGTTGTAATTTCCTGTGTCTACTCAGTTACTGTACACGGTTGTTGTGTCCTGTGAGTGTGCTCAGATACTGTACACCGTTTTGTGTCCTGTGTATGTACTCAGACATTATACACAGTTGTTGTGTCCTGTGTGCGAAATCAGATATGGTACACAGTTGTTGTGTCCTGTGTGTGCGCTGAGATACTGTACACAGTTGCGGTGTCCTCTGTGTGTAGTCAGATACTGTACACAGTTGTTGTGTCCTGTGTGTGTACTCATGTACTGTACACAGTTTTTGTGTCCTCTGTCTGTCCTCAGATACCCTAAACAATTGTTGTGTCCTGTGTGCGTGCTCAGATACAGTACACAGTTTTTGTGTCCAGTGTCTGTACTCAGATACTGTACACAGTTGTTGTGTCCTGTGTGTGCACTCAGATACTGTACACAGTTGTTCTATCTTGAGTGTGCACACAGATACTATAAACAGTTGTTGTGTCCTCTGTGTCTACTCAGATACTCGATACAGTTGTCTAGTCCTGTTTGTGTACTCAGATACTGTATACAGCTGCTGTGTCCTGTGTCTGTGCTCAGATAATGTACAAAGTTGTTTTGTCATATGTGTGTACTCAGATACTGTACACAGTTGTTGTGTCCTGTGTCTGTACTCAGATACTGTGTGTAATTGTTTTATCCTATGTGTGTACTCAGATAATGCACAGAGTTGCTTTGTCCTGTGTTTACACACCAGTACTGTACACAGTTGTGTGTGTGTGTACTCAGATACTCTACACAGTTGATATATCCTGTCTCTTTGTGATCAAATACTGTGCACTATTTTTGTGTCCTATGTGTGAACTCAGATACTGTAGAATATTATAGTGTCCTGTGTGTGTACGCGGATACTTTAAACAGTTGTTCTGTCCTGTGTGTACTCAGAAACTGTACACAGTTGTTGTGTCCTGTGTATGTGCTCAGATAATGTACACAGTTGTTGTGTCCTCTGTCTGTCCTCAGATACCCTAAACAATTGTTGTGTCCTGTGTGTGTGCTCAGATACGGTACACAGTTTTTGTGTCCAGTGTCTGTACTCAGATACTGTACACAGTTGTTGTGTCCTGTGTGTGCACACCAGTACTGTACACAGTTGTGGTGACTTTGTTTGTGTACTCAGATACTATACACAGTTGTTGTATCCTGTGTGTGTACTCAGATACTGTACACAGTTGTAATGTCCCCTGTGTGTATTCAGACACAATATACAGATATCTTGTCCTGTGTATGTACTCAGGTACTGTACACAGTTGTGTGTGTTCTGTGAATGTGTACACATATACTGTACACATTTGTTGTGTCCTGTGTGTGTACTCAGATACTGTAGACAGTTTGTGTGTGTGTGCGTGTGCACTCAGAAACTATATAGAGTTGTTTTGTCTTTTGTGTGTACACAGACACTGTACACAGTTGTGTATGTGTTCTCATATACTGTACGCCATTTTTTTCCCATGTGTGTACACAGATACTGTACATATTTGTTGTGCCCATTGAGTCTACTCAGAAATTGTACAAAGTTCCTGTGTCCTGTGTGTGTACACATATACTGTACACAGTCGTGTGTGTGTGTGTGTACACAGATACTGTACACAGTTGTTATGTCCTGTGTGTGCACAACAAATACTGTACACAGTTGTTGGGTCCTGTGTGTGCACTCAGATACTGTACACAGTTGTTTTGTCTTGTTTGAGAATACAGATACTGTACATATTTGTGTGTGTGTGTACTCTGATACTGTACACAGTTGTTGTGTCCTGTGTCTGTACTCAGATACTGTAAACAGTTTTTCTGTGTTGTGTGTGTACTCAGGTTCTGTACACAGTTGTAATTTCCTGTGTCTACTCAGATACTGTACACGGCTGTTGCGCCCTGTATGTGTGTTCAGATACTTTACACAGTTTTTGTGTCCTATGTGTGTACTCAGATACTGTACACAGTTGTTGTGTCCTGTGTGTGTACTCAGATACAGTACACAGTTGTTGCATCCTGTGTGTGTACACAGATACTGTACAAAGTTGTTGTGTCCTCCGTGCATACTCAGATACTGTTTACAGTTGTATTGTCCTGTGTGTGTACTCAGATACTGTACACAGTTGTTGTGTCCTGTGTGTGTGCTCAGATACTGTACACAGTTGTTGTCTCCTCTGTGTGTATTCAGATACTGTACACAGTTGTTGAGTCCTGTGTGTGTACTCATGTACTGAACACAGTTGTTGTGTCCTCTGTCTGTCCTCAGATACCCTAAACAATTGTTGTGTCCTGTGTGCGTGCTCAGATACGGTACACAGTTTTTGTGTCCAGTGTCTGTACTCAGATACTGTACACAATTGTTGTGTCCTATGTGTGCACTCAGATACTGTACACAGTTGTTGTATCTTGTGTGTGCATACAGATACTATAAACAGTTGTTGTGTCCTCTGTGTCTACTCAGATACTCTATACAGTTATCTAGTCCTGTGTGTGTACTCAGATACTGTATACAGCTGCTGTGTCCTGTGTCTGTGCTCAGATACTGTACAAAGTTGTTATGTCATATGTGTGTACTCAGATCCTGTACAGAGTTGTTGTGTCCTGTGTCTGTATTCAGATACTGTGTGTAATTGTTTTATCCTATGTGTGTACTCAGATAATGCACAGAGTTGCTTTGTCCGGTGTGTACACACAAGTACTGTGCACAGTTGTGGTGACTTTGTTTGTGTACTCAGATACTGTACACAATTGTTGTATGCTGTGTGTGTACTCAGATACTGTACACAGTGGTAGTGTCCCCTGTGTGTATTCAGACACAATGTACAGATACCTTGTCCTGTGTATGTACTCAGGTACTGTACATAGTTGTGTGTGTTCTGTGTGTGTGTACACATATACTGTACACAATTGTTGTGTCCTGTGTGTGTACTCAGACACTGTAGACAGTTTGTGTGTGTGTGTGTGTGTGTGCACTCAGAAACTGTATAGAGCTGTTTTGTCTTTTGTGTGTACACAGACACTGGACACTTTTGTGTGTGTGTTCTCATATAATGTACGCCATTTATTTTCCGTGTGTGTACACAGACACTGTACATATTTGTTGTGCCCATTATGTCTACTCAGAAATTGTACAAAGTTCCTGTGTCCTGTGTGTGTACACAGATACTGTACACTGTTGTGTGTGTGTGTGTACACAGATACTGTACACAGTTGTTATGTCCTGTGTGTGCACAACAAATACTGTACACAGTTGTTGGGTCCTGTGTGTGTACTCAGATACTGTACACAGTTGTTTTGTCCTGTTTGAGAATACAGATACTGTACATATTTGTGTGTGTGTGCACTCTGATACTGTAAAAAGTTGTTGTGTCCTGTGTCTGTTCTCAGATACTGTACACAGTTTTTCTGTGTTGTGTGTGTACTCAGGTACTGTACATAGTTGTAATTTCCTGTGTCTACTCAGATACTGTACACGGTTGTTGCGCCCTGTATGTGTGTACTCAGATACTGTACACAGTTTTTGTGTCCTGTGTGTGTACTCAATACAGTACACAGTTGTTGTATCCTGTGTGTGTACACAGATACTGTATACAGTTGTTGTGTCCACCGTGCATACTCAGATACTGTACACAGTTGTATTGTCCTGTGTCTGTACTCAGATACTGTACCCAGTTTTTCTGTTTTGTGTGTACTCAGGTACTGTGCACAGTTGTAATTTCCTGTGTCTACTCAGATACTGTACATGGTTGTTGTGTCCTGTGAGTGTGTTCAGATACTGTACACCGTTTTTGTGTCCTGTGTATGTACTCAGACACTATACACAGTTGTTGTGTCCTGTGTGCGAACTCAGATATGGTACACAGCTGTTGTGTCCTGTGTGTGTACACAGATACTGTACATAGTTGTTGTGTCCACCATGTATACTCCAATACTGAATACGGTTGTATTGTCCTGTGTGTGTACTCAGATACTGTACACAGTTGTTGTGTCCTGTGTGTGTGCTCAGATACTGTACACAGATGTTTTGTCCTGTGTGTGTACTCAGATACTGCACACAGTTGTTTTGTCCTCTGTGTGCGCTCAGATGCTGTACACAGTTGTTGTGTCTTGTGTGTGCAATCTGATACTGTGCGTAGTTGTTGTGTCCTATGTGCGCACGCATATAATGATCACAATTGTTGTGTCCTGTGTGTGTACACAGATACTGTATACAGTTGTTGTGTCCTGCGTTTTGTATTCAGATACTGTTTACATTTGTCTTCTCCTTTGTGTGCTCTCAGATTCTGTACACAGTTGTGTGTGTACACATATGCTGCACACAGTTGTTGTGTCCTACGTGTGTACTCAGATACTGTAGTCAGTTGTTGTAGTGTGTGTGTGTGTACTCAGATACTGTACACAGTTGTGTGTGTGTGTACTCAGATACTGTACACAGGATTATATCCTATGTCTTTGTGCTCATATAATGTACACAGTTGTTTTGTCCTAAGTGTGAACTCTGATACTGCACAACATTGTAGTGTCCTGTGTATGTGCTCAAATAACGTGCACAATTGCTGTGTCCTTTGCTGTCCTCAGATACTGTACAAGGTTGTTGTGGCCAGTGTACTCAGATACTGTACACAATTGTTGTATCCTGTGTGTGCACACAAATACTATAAACAGTTGTGTCCTCTGTGTCTACTCAGATACTCTATATTGTTGTCTTGTCTTGTGTGAATTCACAGATACTGTACACAGTTGTATGTGTGTGTACTCCGATACTGTACACAGTTGTTGTGTCCTGTGTCTGTACTCAGTTACTGTGTGTAATTATTTTATCCTATGTGTGTACTCAGATAATGCACAGAGTTGCTTTGTCCGGTGTGTACACACAATTACTGTGCACAGTTGTGGTGACTTTGTTTGTGTACTCAGATACTGTACACAATTGTTGTATCCTGAGTGTGTACTCAGATACTGTACGCAGTTGTAGTGTCCCCTGTGTGTATTCAGACACAATGTACAGATATCTTGTCCTGTGTATGTACTCAGGTACTGTACACAGTTGTGTGTGTTCTGTGTGTGTGTACACATATACTGTACACATTTGTTGTGTCCTGTGTGTGTACTCAGACACTGTAGACATTTTGTGTGTGTGTGTGTGTGCACTCAGAAACTGTATAGAGCTGTTTTGTCTTTTGTGTGTACACAGACACTGGACACTTTTGTGTGTGTGTTCTCATATAATGTACGCCATTTATTTTCCATGTGTGTACACAGACACTGTACATATTTGTTGTGCCCATTATGTCTACTCAGAAATTGTACACAGTTCCTGTGTCCTGCGTGTGTACACAGATACTGTACACTGTCGTGTGTGTGTGTGTGTGTACACAGATACTGTACACAGTTGTTATGTCCTGTGTGTGCACAACAAATACTGTACACAGTTGTTGGGTCCTGTGTGTGTACTCAGATACTGTACACAGTTGTTTTGTCCTGTTTGAGAATACAGATAGTGTACATATTTGTGTGTGTGTGTACTCTGGTACTGTACACAGTTGTTGTGTCCTGTGTCTGTACTCAGATACTGTACACAGATTTTCTGTGTTGTGTGTGTACTCAGGTACTGTACACAGTTGTAATTTCCTGTGTCTACTCAGATACTGTACACGGTTGTTGCGCCCTGTATGTGTGTACTCAGATACTGTACACAGTTTTTGTCTCCTGTGTGTGTACTCAATAAAGTACACAGTTGTTGTATCCTGTGTGTGTACACAGATACTTTACACAGTGGTTGTGCCCACCGTGCATACTCAGATACTGTACACAGTTGTATTGTCCAGTGTGTGTACTCAGATACTGTACACAGTTGTTGTGTCTTGTGTGTGTGCTCAGATACGGTACACAGTTGTTGTGTCCTCTGTGTGTATTCAGATACTGTACACAGTTGTTGTGTCCTGTGTGTGTACCCATGTACTGTACACATTTGTAGTGTCCTCTGTGTGTATTCAGACACTGTAAACAGATATCCTGTCCTCTGTGTGTACTCAGGTACTGTACACAGTTGTATGTGTTCTATGTGTGTGCTCAGATACTGTACACAGTTGTTGTCTCCTGTTTGATAATACAGATACTGTACACAGTTGTGTATGTGTGCACTCTGATACTGTACACAGTTGTTGTGTCCTGTGTCTGTACTCAGATACTGTACCCAGTTTTTCTGTGTTGTGTGTACTCAGGTACTGTACACAGTTGTAATTTCCTGTGTCTACTCAGATACTGTACACGGTTATTGTGTCCTGTGTATGTACTCAGGTACTGTACACAGTTGTGTGTGTTCTGTGTGTGTGTACACATATACTGTACACATTTGTTGTGTCCTGTGTGTGTACTCAGACACTGTAGACATTTTGTGTGTGTGTGTGTGTGTGTGCACTCAGAAACTGTATAGAGCTGTTTTGTCTTTTGTGTGTACACAGACACTGGACACTTTTGTGTGTGTGTTCTCATATAATGTACGCCATTTATTTTCCATGTGTGTACACAGACACTGTACATATTTGTTGTGCCCATTATGTCTACTCAGAAATTGTACACAGTTCCTGTGTCCTGTGTGTGTACACAGATACTGTACACTGTCGTGTGTGTGTGTGTGTGTACAAAGATACTGTACACAGTTGTTATGTCCTGTGGGTGCACAACAAATACTGTACACAGTTGTTGGGTCCTGTGTGTGTACTCAGATACTGTACACAGTTGTTTTGTCCTGTTTGAGAATACAGATAGTGTACATATTTGTGTGTGTGTGTACTCTGATACTGTACACAGTTGTTGTGTCCTGTGTCTGTACTCAGATACTGTACACAGATTTTCTGTGTTGTGTGTGTACTCAGGTACTGTACACAGTTGTAATTTCCTGTGTCTACTCAGATACTGTACACGGTTGTTGCGCCCTGTATGTGTGTACTCAGATACTGTACACAGTTTTTGTCTCCTGTGTGTGTACTCAATAAAGTACACAGTTGCTGTATCCTGTGTGTGTACACAGATACTTTGCACAGTGGTTGTGCCCACCGTGCATACTCAGATACTGTACACAGTTGTATTGTCGTGTGTGTGTACTCAGATACTGTACACAGTTGTTGTGTCTTGTGTGTGTGCTCAGATACTGTACACAGTTGTTGTGTCCTCTGTGTGTATTCAGATACTGTACACAGTTGTTGTGTCCTGTGTGTGTACCCATGTACTGTACACATTTGTAGTGTCCTCTGTGTGTATTCAGACACTGTAAACAGATATCCTGTCCTCTGTGTGTACTCAGGTACTGTACACAGTTGTATGTGTTCTATGTGTGTGCTCAGATACTGTACACAGTTGTTGTCTCCTGTTTGATAATACAGATACTGTACACAGTTGTGTATGTGTGCACTCTGATACTGTACACAGTTGTTGTGTCCTGTGTCTGTACTCAGATACTGTACCCAGTTTTTCTGTGTTGTGTGTACTCAGGTACTGTACACAGTTGTAATTTCCTGTGTCTACTCAGATACTGTACACGGTTATTGTGTCCTGTGTATGTACTCAGGTACTGTACACAGTTGTGTGTGTTCTGTGTGTGTGTACACATATACTGTACACATTTGTTGTGTCCTGTGTGTGTACTCAGACACTGTAGACATTTTGTGTGTGTGTGTGTGTGTGCACTCAGAAACTGTATAGAGCTGTTTTGTCTTTTGTGTGTACACAGACACTGGACACTTTTGTGTGTGTGTTCTCATATAATGTACGCCATTTATTTTCCATGTGTGTACACAGACACTGTACATATTTGTTGTGCCCATTATGTCTACTCAGAAATTGTACACAGTTCCTGTGTCCTGTGTGTGTACACAGATACTGTACACTGTCGTGTGTGTGTGTGTGTACACAGATACTGTACACAGTTGTTATGTCCTGTGTGTGCACAACAAATACTGTACACAGTTGTTGGGTCCTGTGTGTGTACTCAGATACTGTACACAGTTGTTTTGTCCTGTTTGAGAATACAGATAGTGTACATATTTGTGTGTGTGTGTACTCTGGTACTGTACACAGTTGTTGTGTCCTGTGTCTGTACTCAGATACTGTACACAGATTTTCTGTGTTGTGTGTGTACTCAGGTACTGTACACAGTTGTAATTTCCTGTGTCTACTCAGATACTGTACACGGTTGTTGCGCCCTGTATGTGTGTACTCAGATACTGTACACAGTTTTTGTCTCCTGTGTGTGTACTCAATAAAGTACACAGTTGTTGTATCCTGTGTGTGTACACAGATACTTTACACAGTGGTTGTGCCCACCGTGCATACTCAGATACTGTACACTGTTGTATTGTCCAGTGTGTGTACTCAGATACGGTACACAGTTGTTGTGTCTTGTGTGTGTGCTCAGATACTGTACACAGTTGTTGTGTCCTCTGTGTGTATTCAGATACTGTACACAGTTGTTGTGTCCTGTGTGTGTACCCATGTACTGTACACATTTGTAGTGTCCTCTGTGTGTATTCAGACACTGTAAACAGATATCCTGTCCTCTGTGTGTACTCAGGTACTGTACACAGTTGTATGTGTTCTATGTGTGTGCTCAGATACTGTACACAGTTGTTGTCTCCTGTTTGATAATACAGATACTGTACACAGTTGTGTATGTGTGCACTCTGATACTGTACACAGTTGTTGTGTCCTGTGTCTGTACTCAGATACTGTACCCAGTTTTTCTGTGTTGTGTGTACTCAGGTACTGTACACAGTTGTAATTTCCTGTGTCTACTCAGATACTGTACACGGTTATTGTGTCCTGTGTATGTACTCAGACACTATACACAGTTGCTGTGTCCTGTGTGCGAACTCAGATATGGTACACAGTTGTTGTGTCCTGTGTATGCACTCAGATACTGTACACAGTTGTGGTTTCCTCTGTGTGTAGTCAGATACTGTACACAGTTGTTTTGTCCTGTTTGAGAATACAGATACCGTACATAGTTGTGTGTGTGTGTGTACTCTGATACTGTACACAGTTGTTGGGTCCTGTGTCGGTACTCAGTACTGTACACAGTTTTTCTGTGTTGTGTGTGTACTCAGGCACTGTACACAGTTGTAATTTCCTGTGTCTACTCAGATACTGTACAAGGTTGTTGCACCCTGTATGTGTGTTCAGATACTGTACACTGTTTTTGAGTCCTGTGTATGTACTCAGACACTGTACACAGTTGTTGTGTCCTGTGTGTGTACTCAGATACAGTACACAGTTGTTGTATCCTGTGTGTGTACACAGATACTGTGCACAGTTGTTGTGTCCACCGTGCATACTCAGATACTGTACACAGTTGTATTGTCCTGTGTGTGTACTCAGATACTGTACACAGTTGTTGTGTCCTGTGTGTGTACTCATGTACTGTACACATTTGTAGTGTCCTCTGTGTGTATTCAGACACTGTATACAGATATCTTGTCCTCTGTGTGTACTCAGGTATTGTACACAGTTTTGTGTGTTCTGTGTGTGTGCTCAGATACTGTACAGAGTTGTTGTCTCCTGTTTGATAATACAGATACTGTACACAGTTGTGTGTGTGTGCACTCTGATACTGTACACAGTTGTTGTGTCCTGTGTCTGTACTCAGATACTGTACCCAGTTTTTCTGTGTTGTGTGTACTCAGGTAATGTACACAGTTGTAATTTCCTGTCTCTACTCAGATACTGTACACGTTTGTTGTGTCCTGTGAGTGTGTTCAGATACTGTACACCGTTTTTGTGTCCTGTGTATGTACTCAGACACTATACACAGTTGTTGTGTCCTGTGTGCGAACTCAGATATGGTACACAGCTGTTGTATCCTGTGTGTGTACACAGATACTGTACATAGTTGTTGTGTCCACCGTGTATACTCAGATACTGAATACAGTTGTATTGGCCTGTGTGTGTACTCAGATACTGTACGCAGTTGTTGTGTCCTGTGTGTGTGCTCAGATACTGTACACAAATGTTTTGTCCTGTGTGTGTACTCAGATACTGTACACAGTTGTTTTGTCCTCTGTGTGCGCTCAGATGCTGTACACAGTTGTTGTGTCTTGTGTGTGTACTCTGATACTGTGCGTAGTTGTTGTGTCCTATGTGCGCACGCATATAATGATCACAATTGTTGTGTCCTGTGTGTGTACACAGATACTATATACAGTTGTTGTGTCCTGCGTTTTGTATTCAGATACTGTTTACATTTGTCTTCTCCTTTGTGTGCTCTCAGATACTGTACACATTTGTGTGTGTACACATATGCTGCACACAGTTGTTGTGTCCTATGTGTGTACTCAGATACTGTAGTCAGTTGTTGTAGTGTGTGTGTGTTTGTGCTCAGATACTGCACACAGTTGTGTGTGTGTGTACTCAGATACTGTACACAGTTTTTATAACCTATGCTTTTGTGCTCATATAATGTACACAGTTGTTGTGTCCTAAGTGTGAACTCTGATACTGCACAACATTGTAGTGTCCTGTGTATGTGCTCAAATAACGTGCACAGTTGCTGTGTCCTTTGTCTGTCCTCAGACACTGTACAAGGTTGTTGTGGCCAGTGTACTCAGATACTCTACATAGTTATTGTATCCTGTGTGTGCACACAAATACTATAAACAGTTGTGTTCTCTGTGTCTACTCAGATACTCTATACAGTTGTCTTGTCTTGTGTGAATACACAGATACTGCACACAGTTGTATGTATGTGTACTCCGATACTGTACACAGATGTTGTGTCCTGTGTCTGTACTCAGATACTGTGTGTAATTGTTTTATCCTATGTGTGTACTCAGATAATGCACAGAGTTGCTTTGTCCGGTGTGTACACACAAGTACTGTGCACAGTTGTGGTGACTTTGTTTGTGTACTCAGATACTGTACACAATTGTTGTATCCTGTGTGTGTACTCAGATACTGTACACAGTGGTAGTGTCCCCTGTGTGTATTCAGACACAATGTACAGATACCTTGTCCTGTGTATGTACTCAGGTACTGTACACAGTTGTGTGTGTTCTGTGTGTGTGTACACATATACTGTACACATTTGTTGTGTCCTGTGTGTGTACTCAGACACTGTAGACAGTTTGTGTGTGTTTGTGTGTGCACTCAGAAACTGTATAGAGCTGTTTTGTCTTTTGTGTGTACACAGATACTGGACACTTCTGTGTGTGTGTTCTCATATAATGTACGCCATTTATTTCGCGTGTGTGTACACAGACACTGTACATATTTGTTGTGCCCATTATGTCTACTCAGAAATTGTACAAAGTTCCTGTGTCCTGTGTCTGTACACAGATACTGTACACTGTCGTGTGTGTGTCTGTGTACACAGATACTGTACACAGTTGTTATGTCCTGTGTGTGCACAACAAAAACTGTACACAGTTGTTGGGTCCTGTGTGTGTACTCTGATACTGTACACAGTTGTTGTGTCCTGTGTCTGTTCTCAGATACTGTACACAGATTTTCTGTGTTGTGTGTGTACTCAGGTACTGTACACAGTTATAATTTCCTGTGTCTACTCAGATACTGTACACGTTTGTTGCGCCCTGTATGTGTGTACTCAGATACTGTACACAGTTTTTGTGTCCTGTGTGTACTCAATACAGTACACAGTTGTTGTATCCTGTGTGTGTACACAGATACTGTACATAGTTGTTGTGTCCACCGTGAATACTCAGATACTGTACACAGTTGTATTGTCCTGTGTGTGTACTCAGATACTGCACACAGTTGTTGTGTCTTCTGTGTGTGTGCTCAGATACTGTACACAGTTGTTGTGTCCTCTGTGTGTCTTCAGATACTGTACACAGTTGTTGTGTCCTGTATACAGATATCCTGTCCTCTGTGTGTACTCAGGTACTGTACACAGTTGTATGTGTTCTATGTGTTTGCTCAGATACTGTACACAGTTGTTGTCTCCTGTTTGATAATACAGATACTGTACACAGTTGTGTGTGTGTGCACTCTGATACTGTACACAGTTGTTGTGTCCTGTGTCTGTACTCAGATACTGTACCCAGTTTTTCTGTGTTGTGTGTACTCAGGTACTGTACACAGTTGTAATTTCCTGTGGCTACTCAGATACTGTACACGGTTGTTGTGTCCTGTGAGAGTGTTCAGATACTGTACACCGTTTTTGTGTCCTGTGTATGTACTCAGACACTATACACAGTTGTTGTGTCCTGTGTGCGAACTCAGATATGGTACACAGTTGTTGTGTCCTGTGTGTGCGCTCAGATACTGTACACGGTTGTTGTATCTTGTGTGTGCACACAGATACTATAAACAGTTGTTGTGTCCTCTGTGTCTACTCAGATACTCTATACAGTTATCTAGTCCTGTGTGTGTACTCAGATACTGTATACAGCTGCTGTGTCCTGTGTCTGTGCTCAGATACTGTACAAAGTTGTTTTGTCATATGTGTGTACTCAGATTCTGTACAGAGTTTTTTTGTCCTGTGTCTGTACTCAGATACTGCGTGTAATTGTTTTATCCTATGTGTGTACACAGATAATGCACAGAGTTGCTTTGTCCGGTGTGTACACACAAGTACTGTGCACAGTTGTGGTGACTTTGTTTGCGTACTCAGATACTGTACACAATTGTTGTGTCCTGTGTTTGTACTCAGACACTGTAGACAGTTTGTGTGTGTGTGTGTGTGTGTGCACTCAGAAATGGTATTGAGTTGTTTTGTCTTTTGTGTGTACACAGACACTGTACAATTCTGTGTGTGTGTTCTCACATAATGTACGCCATTTTTTTCCGTGTGTGCACACAGACACTGTACATATTTCTTGTGCCGATTGTGTCTACTCAGAAATTGTACAAAGATCCTGTGTCCTGTGTCTGTACACAGATAGTGTACACAGTTGTTATGTCCTGTGTGTGCACAACAAATACTGTAAACAGTTGTTGGGAACTGTGTGTGTACTCAGATACTGTACACAGTTGTTTTGTCCTGTTTGAGAATACAGATACTGTACATAGTTGTGTGTGTGTGTACTCTGATACTGTACACAGTTGTTGTGTCCTGTGTCGGTACTCAGATACTGTACACAGTCTTTCTGTGTTGTGTGTGTACTCAGGCACTGTACACAGTTGTAATTTCCTGTGTCTACTCAGATACTGTACACGGTTGTTGCACCCTGTATGTGTGTTCAGATACTGTACACAGTTTTTGTGTCCTGTGTGTGTACTCAGACACTGTGCACAGTTATTGTGTCCAGTGTGTGTACTCAGATACAGTACACAGTTGTTGTATCCTGTGTGTGTACACAGATACTGTGCACAGTTGTTGTGTCCACCGTGCATACTCAGATACTGTACACAGTTGTATTGTCCTGTGTGTGTACTCAGATACTGTACACAGTTGTTGTGTCCTGTGTGTGTACTCATGTACTGTACACATTTGTAGTGTCCTCTGTGTGTATTCAGACACTGTATACAGATATCTTGTCCTCTGTGTATACTCAGGTACTGTACACAGTTGTGTGTGTTCTGTGTGTGTGCTCAGATACTGTACACAGGTGTTGTCTCCTGTTTGATAATACAGATACAGTACACAGTTGTGTGTGTGTATGCACTCTGTTACTGTACACAGTTGTTGTGACCTGTGTCTGTACTCAGATACTGTACCCAGTTTTTCTGAATTGTGTGTACTCAGGTACTCTACACAGTTGTAATTTCCTGTGGCTACTCAGATACTGTACACTGTTGTTGTGTCCTGTGAGTGTGTTCAGATACTGTACACCGTTTTTGTGTCCTGTGTATGTACTCAGACACTATACACAGTTGTTGTGTCCTGTGTGCGAACTCAGATATGGTACACAGCTGTTGTATCCTGTGTGTGTACACAGATACTGTACATAGTTGTTGTGTCCACTGTGTATACTCAGATACTGAATACAGTTGTATTGTCCTGTGTGTGTACTCAGATACTGTACACAGTTGTTGTGTCCTGTGTGTGTGCTCATATACTGTACACAGATGTTTTGTCCTGTGCGTGTACTCAGATACTGTACACAGTTGTTTTGTCCTCTGTATGCGCTCAGATGCTGTACACAGTTATTGTGTCTTGTGTGTGTACTCTGATACTGTGTGTAGTTGTTGTATCCTATGTGCGCACTCAGAAAATGATCACAACTGTTGTGTCCTGCGTGTGTACACAGATACTGTATGCAGTTGTTGTGTCCTGTGTTTTGTATTCAGAAACTGTTTACATTTGTCTTCTCCTTTGTGTGCACTCAGATACTGTACACAGTTATTGTCTCCTGTTTGATTATACAGATACTGTACCCAGTTGTGTGTGTGTGCACTCAGATACTGTACACAGTTGTTGTGTCCTGTGTCTGTACTCAGATACTGTACCCAGTTTTTCTGTGTTGTGTGTACTCACGTACTGTACACAGTTGTAATCTCCTGGGTCTACTCAGATACTGTACACGGTTGTTGTGTCCTGTGAGTGTGTTCAGATACTGTACACCCTTTTTGTGTCCTGTGTATGTACTCAGACACTATACGCAGTTGTTGTGTCCTGTGTGCGAACTCAGATATGGTACAAAGCTGTTGTATCCTGTGTGTGTACACAGATACTGTAGATAGTTGTTGTGTCCACCGTGTATACTCAGATACTGAATACAGTTGTATTGTCCTGTGTGTGTACTCAGATACTGTAAACAGTTGTTGTGTGCTGTGTGTATGCTCAGATACTGTACACAGATGTTTTGTCCTGTGTGTGTACTCAGATACTGTACACAATTGTTGTATCCTGTGTGTGTACTCAGATACTGTACACATTTGTAGTGTCCTCTGTGTGTATTCAGACACTGTATACAGATACCTTGTCCTCTGTGTGTACTCAGGTATTGTACACAGTTGTGTGTGTTCTGTGTGTGTGCTCAGATACTGTACACAGATGTTTTGTCCTGTGTGTGAACTCAGATACTGTACACAGTTGTTTTGTCCTTTGTGTGCGCTCATTTGCTGTACACAGTTGTTGTGTCTTGTGTGTGTACTCTGATACTGTGCGTAGTTGTTGTGTCCTATTTGCGCACGCATATAATGATCACAATTGTTGTGTCCTGTGTGTGTACACAGATACTGTATACAGTTGTTGTGTCCTGCGTTTTGTATTTAGATACTGTTTACATTTGTCTTCTCCTTTGTGTGCTCTCAGATACTGTACACAGTTGTGTGTGTACACATATGCTGCACACAGTTGCTGTGTCCTATGTGTGTACTCAGATACTGTACATAGTTGTGTGTGTGTGTACTCAGATACAGTACACAGTTTTTATATCCTATGTCTTTGTGCTCATATAATGTACACAGTTGTTGTTTCCTAAGTGTGAACTCTGATACTGCACAACATTGTAGTGTCTTGTGTATGTGCTCAAATAACGTGCACAGTTGCTGTGTCCTTTGTCTGTCCTCAGATACTGTACAAGGTTGTTGTGGTCAGTGTACTTAGATACTGTACACAATTATTGTATCCTGTGTGTACACACAAATACTATAAACAGTTGTGTCCTCTGTGTCTACTCAGATACTCTATAGAGTTGTCTTGTCTTGTGTAAATACACAGATACTGTACACAGTTGTATGTGTGTGTACTCCGATACTGTACACAGATGTTGTGTCCTGTGTCTGTACTCAGATACTGCACACAGTTGTTCTGTGTTGTGTGTGCACTCAGATACTGTACACAGTTGTGTGTGTACACATATGCTGCACACAGTTGTTGTTTCTATATGTGTACTCAGATACTGTAGTCAGGTGTTGTAGTGTGTGTGTGTGTACTCAGATACTGTGCACAGTTGTGTGTGTGTGTACTCAGATACTGTACACAGTTTTTATATCCTATGTCTTTGTGCTCATATAATGTACACAGTTGTTGTGTCCTAAGTGTGAACTCTGATACTGCACAACATTGTAGTGTCCTGGGTATGTGCTCAAATAACGTGCACAGTTGCTGTGTCCTTTGTCTGTCCTCAGATACTGTACAAGGTTGTTGTGGCCAGTGTATTCAGATACTCTACACAGTTATTGTATCCTTTGTGTACACACAAATACTATAAACAGTTGTGTCCTCTGTGTCTACTCAGATACTCTATACAGTTGTCTTGTCTTGTGTGAATACACAGATTCTGTACACAGTTGCATGTGTGTGTACTCCGATACTGTACACAGTTGTTGTGTCCTGTGTCTGTACTCAGATACTGCACACAGTTGTTGTGTCCTGTGTGTGTACTCAGATACAGTACACAGTTGTTGTATCCTGTTTGTGTACACATATACTGTACACAGTTGTTTTTTCCACAGTGCATACTCAGAAATTGTACACAGTTGTATTGCCTTTGTGTGTACTCAGATACTGTACACAGTTGTTGTGTCCTGTGTGTGTGCTCAGATACTGTACACAGTTGTTGTGTCCTCTGTGTGTATTCAGATACTGTACACAGTTGTTGTGTCCTGTGTGTGTACTCATGTACTGTACACATCTGTAGTGTTCTCTGTGTGTATTCAGACACTGTATACAGATATCTTGTCCTCTGTGTATACTCAGGTACTGTACACAGTTGTGTGTGTTCTGTGTGTGTGCTCAGATACTGTACACAGGTGTTGTCTCCTGTTTGATAATACAGATACTGCACACAGTTGTGTGTGTGTGTGCACTCTGATACTGTACACAGTTGTTGTGTCCTGTGTCTGTACTCAGATACTGTACCCAGTTATTCTGTGTTGTGTGTACTCGGGTACTGTACACAGTTGTAATTTCCTGTGGCTACTCAGATACTGTACACGGTTGTTGTGTCCTGTGAGTGTGTTCAGATACTGTACACCGTTTTTGTGTCCTGTGTATGTACTCAGACACTATACACAGTTGTTGTGTCCTGTGTCCGAAATCAGATATGGTACACAGCTGTTGTAAACCTGTGTGTGTACACAGATACTGTACATAGTTGTTGTGTCCACCGTGTATACTCAGATACTGAATACAGTTGTATTGTCCTGTGTGTGTGCTCAGATACTGTACAAAGATGCTTTGTCCTCTGTGTGTACTCAGATACTGTACACAGTTGTTTTGTCCTCTGTGTGCGCTCAGATGCTGTACACAGTTGTTGTGTCCTGTGTGTGTACTCTGATACTGTGTGTAGTTGTTGTGTCCTATGTGCGCAATCAGATAATGATCACAACTGTTGTGTCCTGTGTGTGTACAGGGATACTGTATACAGTTGTTGTTTCCTGTGTTTTGTATTCAGATACTGTTTACATTTGTCTTCTCCTTTGTGTGCACTCAGATACTGTACACAGTTTTGTGTGTACACATATGCTGCACACATTTGTTTTGTCCTATGTGTGTACTCAGATACTGTAGTCAGTTGTTGTAGTGTGTGTGTGTGTGTGTGTACTCAGATACTGTACATAGTTGTGTGTGTGTGTACTCAGGTACTGTACACAGTTTTTATATCCTATGTCTTTGTGCTCATATAATGTACACAGTTGTTGTGTCCTAAGTGTGAACTCTGATACTGCACAACATTGTAGTGTTCTGTGTATGTGCTCAAATAACGTGCACAGTTGCTGTGTCCTTTGTCTGTCCTCAGATACTGTACAAGGTTGTTGTGGCCAGTGTACTCAGATACTGTACACAGTTATTGCATCCTGTGTGTGCACACAAATACTATAAACAGTTGTGTTCTCTGTGTCTACTCAGATACACTATACAGTTGTCTTGTCTTGTGTGAATACACAGATACTGTACACAGTTGTATGTGTATGTACTCCGATACTGTACACAGTTGCTGTGTCCTGTGTCTGTACTCAGATACTGCACACAGTTGTTGTGTCCTGTGTGTGTACTCAGATACTGTGCACAGTTATAATTTCCTGTGTTTACTCAGATACTGTACATGGTTGCTGTGTTCTGTGTGTGTTCAGATACTGTACACAGTTTTTGTGTTCTGTGATTGTACTCAGATACTGTACAGAGTTGTTGTGTCCTGTGTGTGTACTCAGATACTGTACACAGTTGTTGCGTGCTGTTTGTGTACACAGATACTGTACACCGTTGTGTGTGTGTGTACTCTGATACTGTACACAGTTGTTGTGTCCTGTGTCTGTACTCAGACACTGTACACAGTCGCTGTGTCTTCTGTGTGTGCTTAGATACTGTACACAGTATTTGTGTCCTCTGTATGTACTCAGATACTGTACACAGTTGTTGTGTCCTGTGTGTGTACTCAGAAATTGTACACAGTTGATGTATCCTGTGTGTGTACACAAATACTGTAGACAGATGTTGTGTCCTCTGTGTGCTCTCAGATACTGTATAAGGTTGTATTGTCCTGTGTGTGTACTCCGATACTGTACACAGTTGTTGTGTCCTGTGTGTGTGCTCAGATACTGTACACCGTTGTTTTGTCTTGTGTGTGTACTCAGATACTGTACACAGTTGTTGTGTCCTCTTTGTGTAATTTCCTGTGTCTACTCAGATACTGTACACGGTTGCTGTGTCCTGTGTGTGTTCAGATACTGTACACAGTTTTTGTGATCTGTGATTGTACTCAGATACTGTACACAGTTGTTGTGTCCTGTGTGTGTACTCAGATACAGTACACAGTTGTTGTATCCTGTGTGTACACAGATACTGTACACAGTTGTATTGTCGTGTGTGTGTACTCAGATACTGTACACAGTTGTTGTGTCCTGTGTGTGTGCTCAGATACTGTACACAGTTGTTGTGTCCTCTGTGTGTACTCAGATACTGTACACAGTTGTTGTGTCCTGTGTGTGTACTCTTGTACTGTACACATTTGTAGTGTTCTCTGTGTGTATTTAGACACTGTATACAGATATCTTGTCCTCTGTGTATACTCAGGTACTGTACACAGTTGTTGTTTCCTGTGTGTGTGCTCAGATACTGTACACAGATATTTTGTCCTGTGTTGTACTCAGATACAGTACACAGTTGTTTTGACCTCTGTGTGCGCTCAGATGCTGTACACAGTTGTGTGTGTACACATATGCTGCACACAGTTGTTGTGTCCTATGTGTGTACTCAGATACTGTACACAGTTGTGTGTGTGTGTACTCAGATACTGTACACAGTTTTTATATCCTATGTCTTTGTGCTCATATAATGTACACAGTTGTTGTTTCCTAAGTGTGAACTCTAATACTGCACAACATTGTAGTGTTCTGTGTCTGTGCTCAAATAACGTGCACAGTTGCTGTGTCCTTTGTCTGTCTTCAGATACCGTACAAAGTTGTTGTGGCCAGTGTACTTAGATACTGTACACAGTTATTGTATCCTGTGTGTGCACACAAATACTATAAACAGTTGTGTCCTCTGCGTCTACTCAGATACTCTATAGAGTTGTCATGTCTTGTGTGAATACACAGATACTGTACACAGTTGTATGTATGTGTACTCCGATACTGTACACAGTTTTTGTGTCCTGTGTCTGTACTCAGATACTGTACACAGTTTTTGTGTCCAGTGTGTGTACTCAGATACAGTACACAGTTGTTGTATCCTGTGTGTGTACACAGATATTGTACACAGTTGTTGTTTCCACAGTGCATACTCAGATACTGTACACAGTTGTATTGTCCTGTGTGTGTACTCAGATACTGTACACAGTTGTTGTGTCCTGTGTGTGTGCTCAGATACTGTACACAGTTGTTGTGTCCTCTGTGTGTATTCAGATACTGTACACAGTTGTTGTGTCCTTTGTGTGTACTCATGTACTGTGCACATTTGTAGTGTTCTCTGTGTGTATTTAGACACTGTATACAGATATCTTGTCCTCTGTGTATACTCAGGTACTGTACACAGTTGTGTGTGTTCTGTGTGTGTGCTCAGATACTGTACACAGGTGTTGTCTCCTGTTTGATAATACAGATACTGTACGCAGTTGTGTGTGTGTATGCACTCTGATACTGTACACAGTTGTTGTGACCTGTGTCTGTACTCAGATACTGTACCCAGTTTTTCTGAATTGTGTGTACTCAGGTAATGTACACAGTTGTAATTTCCTGTGGCTACTCAGATACTGTACACGGTTGTTGTGTCCTGTGAGTGTGTTCAGATACTTTACACCGTTTTTGTGTCCTGTGTATGTACTCAGACACTATACACAGTTGTTGTGTCCTGTGTGCGAACTCAGATATGGTACACAGCTGTTGTATCCTGTGTGTGTACACAGATACTGTACATAGTTGTTGTGTCCACCGTTTATACACAGATACTGAATACAGTTGTATTATCCTGTGTGTGTACTCAGATACTGTACACAGATGTTTTGTTCTCTGTGTGTACTCAGATACTGTACACAGTTGTTTTGTCCTCTGTGTGCGCTCAGATGCTGTACACAGTTGTTGTGTCTTGTGTGTGTACTCTGATACTGTGTGTAGTTGTTGTGTCCTATGTGCGCACTCAGATAATGATCACAACTGTTGTGTCCTGCGTGTGTACACTGATACTGTATACAGTTGTTGTGTTCTGTGTTTTGTATTCAGATACTGTTTACATTTGTCTTCTCCTTTCTGTGCACTCAGATACTGTACACATTTGTGTGTGTACACATATGCTGCACACAGTTGTTGTGTCCTATGTGTGTACTCAGATACTGTAGTCAGTTGTTGTAGTGTGTGTGTGCACTCAGATACTGTACATAGTTGTGTGTGTGTGTACTCAGGTACTGTACACAGTTTTTATATCCTATGTCTTTGTGCTCATATAATGTACACAGTTGTTGTGTCCTAAGTGTGAACTCTGATACTGCACAACATTGTAGTGTCCTGTGTATGTGCTCAAATAACGTGCACAGTTGCTGTGTCCTTTGTCTGTCCTCAGATACTGTACAAGGTTGTTGTGGCCAGTGTACTCTACACAGTTATTGTATCCTGTGTGTGCACACAAATACTATAAACAGTTGTGTCCTCTGTGTCTACTCACATACCTATATAGTTTTCTTGTCTTGTGTGAATACACAGATACTGCACACAGTTGTATGTGTGTGTACTCCGATACTGTACACAGTTGTTGTGTCCTGTGTCTGTACTCAGATACTGCACACAGTTGTTCTGTGTTGTGTGTGTACTCAGATACTGTACACAGTTGTAATTTCCTGTGTTTACTCAGATACTGTACACGGTTGCTGTGTCCTCTGTGTGTTCAGATACTGTTCACAGTGTTTGTGTTCTGTGTATGTACTCAGATACTGTACACAGTTGTTGTGTCCTGTGTGTATACTCAGATACAGTACACAGTCGTTGTATCCTGTGTGTGTATACAGATACTGTACACAGTTGTTGTTTCCACCGTGCAAACTCAGATACTGTACACAGTTGTATTGTCCTGTGTGTGTACTCAGATACTGTACATAGTTGTTGTGTCCTGTGTGTGTGCTCAGATACTGTACACAGTTGTTGTGTCCTCTGTGTATATTCAGATACTGTACACATTTGTTGTGTCCTGTGTGTGTACTCATGTACTGTACACATTTGTAGTGTTCTCTGTGTGTATTCAGACACTGTATACAGATATCTTGTCCTCTGTGTATACTCATGTACTGTACACAGTTGTAATTTCCTGTGGCTACTCAGATACTGTACACGGTTGTTGTGTCCTGTGAGTGTGTTCAGATACTGTACACCGTTTTTGTGTCCTGTGTATGTACTCAGACACTATACACAGTTGTGTCCTGTGTGCGAACTCAGATATGGTACACAGCTGTTGTATCCTGTGTGTGTCCTCAGATACTGACACAGATGTTTTGTCCTGTGTTTTCACTCAGATACTGTACACAGTTGTTTTGTCCTCTGTGTGCGCTCAGATGCTGCACACAGTTGTTGTGTCCTATGTGTGTTCTCAGATACTGTAGTCAGGTGTTGTAGTGTGTTTGTGTGTACTCAGATACTGTACACAGTTGTGTGTGTTTGTACTCAGATACTGTACAGAGTTTTTATATCCTATGTCTTTGTGCTCATATAATGTACACAGTTGTTGTTTCCTAAGTGTGAACTCTAATACTGCACAACATTGTAGAGTCCTGTGTATGTGCTCAAATAACGTGCACAGTTGCTGTGTCCTTTGTCTGTCTTCAGATACCGTACAAAGTTGTTGTGGCCAGTGTACTTAGATACTGTACACAGTTATTGTATCCTGTGTGTGCACACAAATACTATAAACAGTTGTGTCCTCTGTGTCTACTCAGGTACTCTATAGAGTTGTATTGTCTTGTGTGAATACACAGATACTGTACACAGTTGTATGTGTGTGTACTCCAATACTGTACACAGTTTTTGTGTCCTGTGTCTGTACTCAGATAATGCACACAGTAGTTCTGTGTTGTGTGTGTACTCAGATACTGTGCACAGTTGTAATTTCCTGTGTCTACTCAGATACTGTACACGGTTGCTGTGTCCTGTGTGTGTTCAGATACTGTACACAGTTTTTGTGTTCTGTGTATGTACTCAGATACTGTACACAGTTGTTGTATCCTGTGTGCGTATTCAGATACTGCACACAGTTGTTGCATCCTGTATGTGTACATAGATACTGTACACAGTTGTTGCTTCCTGTGTGTGTGCTCAGATTCTGTACACAGTTGTTGTGTCCTGTGTGTGCACTCAGATTCTCTACGTAGTTGTTGTGTCCTATGTGTGTACTCAGATAATGTACACAGTTGTTGTGTCCTGGGTGTGTACACAGTAATTGTATACAGTTGTTGTGTCCTGTGTTTTGCACTCAGATACTGTATACAGTTGTATTGTCCTTTGTGTGTGATCAAATTCTGTACACAGTTGTTGTGTCCTCTGCTTGTACTCAGATACTGTGCGTAGTTGTTGTGTCCAATGTGTGTACTCAGAAAATCTACACAGTTGTTGTGTCCTGTGTTCTGTACTCAGATACTGTATACAATTGTTGTGTGTTGTGTGTGTACACAGATACTGTACACAGTTGTGTGGGTGTATTCAGATACTGTACACCATTGTTTTTTCCATGTGTGTACACAGATACTGTACACAGTTGTTGTGTCCTCTGTGGGTACACAAATACTGTACACAGTTGTTGGGTCCTATGTGTGTACTCAGATACTTTACTCAGTTGTTGTGTCCTTTATGAGTACACAGATACTGTACACAGAGGTGTGTGTGTGTGTACTCAGATACTCTACATAGTTGTTGTGTGCTGTTTGTGTACACAGATACTGTACACCGTTGTGTGTGTGTGTACTCTGATACTGTACACAGTTGTTGTGTCCTGTGTCTGTACTCAGACACTGTACACAGTTGCTGTGTCTTCTGTGTGTGCTTAGATACTGTACACAGTATTTGTGTCCTCTGTATGTACTCAGATACTGTACACAGTTGTTGTGTCCTGTGTGTGTACTCAGAAATTGTACACAGTTGATGTATCCTGTGTGTGTACACAAATACTGTAGACAGATGTTGTGTCCTCTGTGTGTTCTCAGATACTGTATAAAGTTGTATTGTTCTGTGTGTGTACTCCGATACTGTACACAGTTGTTGTGTCCTGTGTGTGTGCTCAGATACTGTACACCGTTGTTTTGTCTTGTGTGTGTACTCAGATATTGTACACAGTTGTTGTGTCCTCTTTGTGTGCTCAGATTCTGTACACTGTGGTTGTGTCCAGTGGGTGTGCTCAGATACTGGGCGTAGTTGTTGTGTCCTATGTGTGTACTCAGCTAATGTACACAGTTGTTGTGTCCTGTGTGTGTACACAGATACTGTATACAGTTGTTTTGTCCTGTGTTTTGTACTCAGATAGTTTATACATTTCCCTTGTCCTTTGCGTTAACTCAGATACTGTACACAGCTGTGTGTGTTCTGTGTGTCTGTACACATATACTCTACACAGTGGTTGTGTCCTATGTGTGTACTCAGATACTGTACACATTTGTGTGTGTGTGTGTACTCAGATACTGTACACAGTTGCTTTATCCTATGTCTTTGTGCTCAAATACTGTACACTATTGTTGTGTCCTATGTATTAACTCAGATACTGTACAACATTGTAGTGTCCTGTGTGTGTACACGGATACTTTACAGAGTTGTTCTGTCCTGTGTGTACTCAGATATGGTACACAGTTGTTGTGTCCTGTGTATGTGCTCAAATAATGTACACTGTTATTGTGTCCTCTGTCTGTCCTCAGATACCATACACAATTGTTGTATCCTGTGTGCGTGCTTAGATACGTTACACAGTTTTTGTGTCCAGTGTGTGTACTCAGATACAGTACACAGTTGTTGTATCCTGTGTGTGTGCTCAGATACTGTACACAGTTGTTTTGTCCTGTTTGAGAATACAGATACTGTCCACAGTTGTCTGTGTGTCTACTCAGATACTGTACACAGTTGCTGTGTCCTGTGTGTGTTCAGATACTGTACATAGTTTTTGTGTCCTGTGTATGTACTCAGATACCGTACACAGTTGTATCCTGTGTTCATACTCAGCTACTGTACACAATTGTTGTATCCTGTGTGTGTACACAGATACTTTACACAGTTGTTGTGTCCTGTGTGTGTGCTCAGATTCTGTACACAGTCGTTTTGTCCGGTGTGTGTACTCAGATACTGTGCACAGTTGTTGTGTCCTGTGTGTGCACTCAGATACTGTGCGTAGTTGTTGTGTCCTATGTGTGTACTCAGATAATGTACACAGTTGTTGTGTCCTGTGTGTGTACACAGATATTGTATACAGTTGTTGTGTCCTGTGTTTTGTACTCAGATACAGTATACAGTTGTATTGTCCTTTGTGTGTGCTCAGATTCTGTACACAGTTGTTGTGTCCTGTGTGTGTACTCAGATACTGTGCGTAGTTGTTGTATCCTATGTGTGTACTAAGAAAATCTACACAGTTTTTGTGTCCAGTGTGTGTACTCAGATACAGTACACAGTTGTTGTATCCTGTGTGTGTGCTCAGATACTGTACACAGTTGTTTTGTCCTGTTTGAGAATACAGATACTGTCCACAGTTGTCTGTGTGTCTACTCAGATACTGTACACAGTTGCTGTGTCCTGTGTGTGTTCAGATACTGTACACAGTTTTTGTGTCCTGTGTGTGCAATCAGATACTGTGCGTAGTTGTTGTGTCCTATGTGTGTACTCAGATACTGTATACAGGTGATGTGTCCTGTGTTTTGTACTCAGATACGGTATACAGTTGTATTGTCCTTTGTGTGTGCTCAGATTCTGTACACAGTTGTTGTGTCCTGTGTGTGTACTCAGATACTGTGCGTAGTTGTTGTATCCTATGTGTGTACTAAGAAAATCTACACAGTTGTTGTGTCCTGTTTGTGTATGCAGATACTGTATACAGTTGTTTTGTCCTGTGTTTTGTGCTCAGATACTGTATACAATTGTTGTGTCCTGTGTGTGTACACATATACTTTACACAGTTGTATGTGTGTATTCAGATACTGTACACCGTTGTTTTATTCCGTGTGTGTACACAGACACTGTGCACAGTTGTGTCCTCTATGGTTACACAAATCCTGTACACAGTTGTTGGGTCCTGTGTGTATATTCAGATACTTTACTCAGTTGTTGTGTCCTGTTTGTGTACACAGGTACTGTACATAGTTGTTGGGACCTGTGTGTACTCAGATACTGCACACAATTTTTGTGTCCTGTGTGTGTTCTCAGATACTGTACACAGTTGTTGTGACCTGTGTGTGTACGCCGAGACTGTACACATTTGTTGTGTCTTGTATGTGTACTCAGATACTGTACACAGTTGTTGTGTCCTCTGTTAGTGTAGTCAGATACTGTTCTCAGTCGTTGTGTCCTGTGTATTTACTCAGATACTGTACACATTCGTTGTGTCCTGTGTCTGTAAGCAGATACTATACACAGTTGTTGTGTCCTGTGTGCGAACTCAGATGCTCTATACAGTTGTTGTGTCCTGTATTAGTGTAATCAGATACTGTACACCAGTCGCTGTGTCCTGTGTGTGTACTCAGTAACTGTACATATTTGTTGTGTCTTGTGTCTCTACACAGATACTGTACACAGTTGTTTTGTTCTGTGTGTGTACTCAGAGAGAGTACAAATTTGCTGTGTCCTCTGTGTGTACTCAGATACTGTACACATTTGTCTGTGTGTTCTCTGTGTGTGTACACAGATACTTTACAAATTCCTGGTGTCCTGTATATGTGCTCAGATACTTTACACAGTTGTTGTGTCCTGTGTGTGTACTCAGATACTTTTTGTAGTTGTTGTGTCCTGTGTATGTACTCAGATAATGTACACAGTTGTTTTGTCATGTGTGTGTACTCAGATACTGTACATCGTTTTTGTATCTGGTGTGTGTACTGAGATACTGTATAGAGTAGTTGTGTCCTCTGTGCGTATTCAGATACTGTATACAGTTGTCTTGTCCTGTGTTTGTACTCAGATACTGCTTACAGTTGTGTGTCTGTTCTATGTGTGTGTAAAAAGATACTGAACACAGTTGTTGTGTCCTATGTGTTTACTCAGATACTGTACACAGGTGTGTTCTTTGTGTGTACTCATAAAGTGCACACAGTGCCGGTGTCCTGTGTCTGTACACAGATAGTGTACACAGTTGTTGTGACTGTGTGTGAACTCAGATACTGTACACCACTGTTCTGTCCTGTGTGTACTCAGATACTGTACACATTTGTTGTCTCCAATGTCTGTACACAGTTTTTGTGTCCTGTGAGTGTAATCAGATACTGTACACAATTGATGTATTCTGTGTGCGTACTCAGATACTGTACACAATTCCTGTGTCTTCTGTGTGTACTCAGATCCTGTATTCTGTTGTCTTATTCTGTATGTTCACTCAGATACTGTACACGTGTCCTTTGTTCGTGTAGTCAGATACTGTACACAATTGCAGTCTTCTGTGTATGTACTCCGATTTTGTATACAGTTGTTGTGTCCTGTATGTGCACACAGATACTGCACACGGTTGTTCTGTCCTGCATGTGCACTCAGATACAGTACACAGTTATTGCGTACTGTTTTTGTACTCAGGTAATGTACACAGTTGTTGTGTCCTGTGTATACACAGATACTGTACACAGTTTTTGTGTCCTCTGTGCGTCCTCCAAAACTGTATACAGTTATTTTGTATTGTGTGTGTACACTAAAACTGTACATAGTTGTTGTGTCCTGTGTGAGGACACAGATACTGTGCACAGTTGTGTGTGTGTGTGTACTCAGATACTGTACACAGTTGTTGTGTCCAGTGTGTGTACTCGGATACTGTACACAGTTGTTGTGTCCTGTGTGTGTACTCAGATACTGTACACAGCTGTTGTGTTCTGTGTGTATACTCAGATACTGTACACAGTTGTTATGTTCTGTGAGTGTAATCAGATAATGTACACAGCTGTTGTGTCCTGTGTTAGTGTAGTCAGATGCTGAACACATTTGCTGTGTCCTGTGTGTGTACTCAGATTCTGTATACAGTTGTTTTGTCCTGAGTGTGTACACAGATACTGAACAGAGTTGTGTCCTATGTGTGTACTCAGACACTGTACACAGTTGTTTTGTCCTGTGTGTGTATTCAGATACTGTGCACAGTTGTTGTGTTGTGTGTGAGTACTCAGGTAAAGTACAGAGTTGTTGTCTCCTGTGTGTGTACTCAGAAACTGTATATATTTGTTAGTCTTGTGTGTGTCCACAGATATTGTACACAGTTGTGTGTGTACTCAGATAATGTACACCGAAGTTTTCTCCGTGAGTGTACACAGATACTGTACACAGTTGTTGTGTCCTGTGTGTGTACTCAGAGTCTATACAGTTTTTGTGTCCTGTGTGTGTACCCAGATACTGTATACAGTTGTTGTGTCCTGTGTGTATACACAGATACTGTACACAGTTGTGTGTGTGTACTCAGATCCTGTATTCAGTTGTCTTATCCTGTATGTGTACTCAGATACTGTACACAGATGTTGTGTACTGAGTTAGTGCAGTCATATACTGTGCACAGTTGCTGTGTTCTGTGTGTGTACTCAGATTCTGTATACAGTTGCGGTGTCCTATGTGTGTACACAGACACTGTATACAGTTGTGTCCTATGTGTGTACACAGATACTGTACAGAGTAGTGTGTGTGCACTCAGATACTGTACACCGAAGTTTTCTCCGTGAGTGTACACAGATACTCTACACAGTTGTTGCGTCCTGTGTGCGTACTCAGAAACTGTACACAGTTCGTTTGTCTTGTGTGTTTACACAGATACTGTATACATTTGTTGTGTCCTTTGTGTATACCCAGATACTGTACACAGTTTTGTGTGTGTACACAGATACTTTACAAGGTTGTTGTGTGCTTTTTGTGAACACAGATACGGTACACAGTATTTGGGTGCTGTGTGTGTACTCAGATACTGTACTCAGTTGTTGTGTCCTGTGTGAGTACACAGATAATGTACACAGTTGTTTGTGTGTGTATTCTGATACTGTACACAGTTGTCGTGTCATGTGTCTGTACTCAGATACTGTACACAGTTGTTCTGCCCTGCGTGTGTACTCAGATACTGTACACAGTTATTGCATCCTGTTTGAGTACTCTGGTACTTTACACAGTTGTTGTGTCCTGTGTGTACTCATATAATGTAAACAGTTGTTGTGTCCTGTGTGTGTACTCCAAAACTGTAAACAGTTTTGGTGTCTTTTGTGTGTACACAGATACTGTACACAGTTGTATGCATGTACTCAGATACGGCACACCGTTTTTTATTCTGTGTGTGTACAGAGATACTGTACACAGTTTTTGTGTCCTGTGTGTGTACTCAGATATGGTACACAGGTCCTGTGTCTTGTGTGTGAACACAGATACTGTACACAGTTGTTGTGTCCTGTGTGTGTGCTCAGATACTGTACACAGTTGTTGTGTCCTGTGTGTGTGCTCACATACTGTGCACAGTTGTTTTGTCCTGTGTGTGTACTCAGATACTGTACATAGTTGTTGTGTCTTCTGTGTGCGCTCAGATTCTGTACACAGTTTTTGTGTCCAGTATGTGTACTCAGATGATGTACACAGTTGTTTTGTCCTGTGTGTGTACACAGATACTGTATACAGTTTTTGTGTCCTGCGTTTTGTACTCAGATAATGTATACAATTGTTGTGTCCTGTGTGTGTACACAGATACTGCACACAGTTGTGTGTGTGACTTCAGATACTGTACATTGTTGTTTTTTTCCGTGTGTGTACATAGATACTGTACACAGTTGTTGTGTCCTCTGTGTGTACACAAATACTGTACAAAATTGTTGGGTCCTGTGTGTGTACTCATATACATTAATCAGTTGGTGTTTCCTGTGTGAGTACACAGATACTGTACACAGTTGTGTGTTTGTGTACTCAGATACTGTACACAGTTGGTGCGTCCTGTGTGTACTCAGATAATGTAAACAATTGTGTCACGTATGTGTGATCGAATACTGTACACAGTTGTTGTGTCCTGTATGTGTGCTCCGATACTGTACACAGTTGTTGTGTCTTGTGTGTGTACTCCGATACTGTACACAGTTGTTGTGTCTTGTGTGTGTACACAGATACTGTACACAGTTGTTGTGTCCTGCGTTAGTGTACTCAGATTATGTTCACAGTGGATGTGTTCTGTGTCTGCACTCAGATTCTGTACACATTTGTTGTGTCCTGTGTCTGTAAACAGATACTGTACACTGTTGTTGTGTCCTGTGTGTACTCAGATACTATACACAGTTGTTTTGTCCTGTGTGCGTACTCAGATTCTCTATACAATTGTTGTGTCCTGTATTAGAGTACTTAGATACTGTACAACAGTCGCTGTGTCCTGTGTGTGTACTAAGTAACTGTACACATTTGTTGTGTCCTGTGTCTGTACACAGATGCTGTATACAGTTGTTGTGTCCTGTGTGCGTACTCAGGTATTGTACACATTTGTTGTGTCCTCTGTGTGTACTCAGATATGTACACAGTTGTCTGTGTGTTCTCTGTGTATGTACACAGATACTTTACACAGTTCTGGTGCCCTGTGTATGTACTCAGATACTGTACATAGTAGTTGTGTCCTGTGTTTGTGCTCAGATACTGTACACATATGTTGTGTCCTCTGTGTGTACTCAGATATTGTACACAGTTGCTGTGCCCTCTGTGTGTGCTCAGATTCTGTACACAGTTATTCTGTCCTGTGTGTGTACTCAGATACTGTGCATAGTTGTTGTGTCCTGTGTATGTACTCAGATAATGTACACAGTTGTTGTGTCCTGTGTTTGTACACAGATACTGTATACAGTTGTTGTGTCATGTGTGCGTACTCAGATACTGTACACAATATTTGTATCCGGTGTGTGTACTCAGATACTGTACACAGTTGTGTGTATGTTCTCTGTGTGTGTACCAATATACTGTACACAGTTGTTGTGTCCTATGTGTGTACCCCGATACTGTACACAGTTGCTGTGCCGTCTGTGTGTGCTCAGATTCTGTACACAGTTGTTCTGTCCTCTGTGTGTACTCAGATACTGTGCATAGTTGTTGTGTCCTGTGTATGTACTCAGATAATGTACACAGTTGTTGTATCCTGTGTGTGTACACAGATACTGTATACAGTTGTTCTGTCATGTGTGTGTACTCAGATACTGTACACAATTTTTGTATCCAGTGTGTGTACTCAGATACTATACACAGTTGTTGTGTCTTGTGTGTACTCAGATACTGTACACAATTTTTGTGTCTTGTGTGTACTCAGATACTGTACACAATTTTTGTGTCCAGTGTGTGTGCTCAGAAACTGTACACAGTTGTGTCCTGTGTGTGTGCTCAGATACTGTACGCAGTTGTTGTGTCCTGTGTTAGTGTACACAGATACTGTTCACAGTCGTTGTGTCCTGTGATTGTACTCAGATACTGTACACATTTGTTGTATCCTGTATGTACTCAGATACTATACACAGTTATTGTGTCCCGTGTGTGTACTCAGATGCTCTATACAGTTGTTGTGTCCTGTATTAGTGTACTCAGATACCGTACACCAGTCGCTGTGTCCTGTGTGTGTACTCAGAAACTGTACACATTTGTTGTGCCCTGTGTCTGTACACAGATACTGTACACAGCTGTTGTGTCCTGTGTGTGTACTCAGATAGAGTACACATTTGGTTGGTCCTCTGTCTGTACACAGATACTCTACACAGTTGTCTGTGTGTGTACACAGATACTGTACACAGTAGTTGTGTCCTGTGTGAGTGCGCCAATGCTGGACATAGTTGTTCTGTCCTGTGTGTGTACTCAGATAGTGTGCGTAGTTGTTGTGTCCTATGTGTGTATTCAGAAACCGAACACAGTTGTTGTGTCCTGCGTTAGTGTACTCAGATACTGTTCACAGTGAATGTGTCCTGTGTGTGCACTCAGATGCGGTAAACATTTGTTGTGTCCTGCGTCGATAATCAGATACTGTACATAGTTGTTGTGTCCTGTTTGTACTCAGATAATATACACAGTTGTTGTTTCCTGTGTGTGTACTCAGATACTCTATACAGTTGTTGTGTCCTGTCTTAGTGTACTCAGATACTGTACACCAGTCGCTGTGTCCTGTGTGTGTACTCAGTAACTGTACACATTTGTTGTGTCCTGTGTCTGTTCACAGATACTGTACACAGTTGTTGTGTCCTCTGTGTGTACTCAGATACTGTACACAGTTGTTGTGTCCTGCGTTAGTGTACTCAGATTATGTTCACAGTGGATGTGTTCTGTGTCTGCACTCAGATTCTGTACACATTTGTTGTGTCCTGTGTCTGTAAACAGATACTGTACACAGTTGTTGTGTCCTGTGTGTACTCAGATACTATACACAGTTGTTTTGTCCTGTGTGCGTACTCAGATTCTCTATACAATTGTTGTGTCTTGTATTAGAGTACTTAGATACTGTACAACAGTCGCTGTGTCCTGTGTGTGTACTAAGTAACTGTACACATTTGTTGTGTCCTGTGTCTGTACACAGATGCTGTATACAGTTGTTGTGTCCTGTGTGCGTACTCAGGTATTGTACACATTTGTTGTTTCCTCTGTGTGTACTCAGATATGTACACAGTTGTCTGTGTGTTCTCTGTGTATGTACACAGATACTTTACACAGTTCTGGTGCCCTGTGTATGTACTCAGATACTGTACATAGTAGTTGTGTCCTGTGTTTGTGCTCAGATACTGTACACATATGTTGTGTCCTCTGTGTGTACTCAGATACTGTACACAGTTGCTGTGTCCTCTGTGTGTGCTCAGATTCTGTACACAGTTGTTCTGTCCTGTGTGTGTACTCAGATAATGTACATAGTTGTTGTGTCCTGTGTTTATACACAGATACTGTACACAGTTGTTGTGTCATGTGTGTGTACTCAGATACTGTACACAATATTTGTATCCGGTGTCTGTACTCAGATACTGTACACAATTGTGTGTATGTTCTCCGTGTGTGTACCCATATACTGTACACAGTTGTTGTGTCCTATGTGTGTACCCCGATACTGTACACAGTTGTTCTGTCCTGTGTGTGTACTCAGATACTGTGCATAGTTGTTGTGTCCTGTGTATGTACTCAGATAATGTACACAGTTGTTGTGTCCTGTGTGTGTACAAAGATACTGTATACAGTTGTTCTGTCATGTGTGTGTACTCAGATACTGTACACAATGTTTGTATCCAGTGTGTGTACTCAGATACTATACACAGTTGTTGTGTCTTGTGTGTAATCAGATACTGTGCACAATTTTTGTGTCCAGTGTGTGTGCTCAGAAACTGTACACAGTTGTGTCCTGTGTGTGTGCTCAGATACTGTACGCAGTTGTTGTGTCCTGTGTTAGTGTACACAGATACTGTTCACAGTCGTTGTGTCCTGTGATTGTACTCAGATACTGTACACATTTGTTGTATCCTGTATGTACTCAGATACTATACACAGTTGTTGTGTCCCGTGTGTGTACTCAGACGCTCTATACAGTTGTTGTGTCCTGTATTAGTGTACTCAGATACCGTACACCAGTCGCTGTGTCCTGTGTGTGTACTCAGAAACTGTACACATTTGTTGTGCCCTGTGTCTGTACACAGATACTGTACACAGTTGTTGTGTCCTGTGTGTGTACTCAGATAGAGTACACATTTGGTTGGTCCTCTGTCTGTACACAGATACTCTACACAGTTGTCTGTGTGTGTACACAGATACTTTACACAGTTCTGGTGTTCTGTGTGTGTACCCAGATACTGTACACAGTAGTTGTGTCCTGTGTGAGTGCGCCAATGCTGGACATAGTTGTTCTGTCCTGTGTGTGTACTCAGATAGTGTGCGTAGTTGTTGTGTCCTATGTGTGTATTCAGAAACCGAACACAGTTGTTGTGTCCTGCGTTAGTGTACTCAGATACTGTTCACAGTGAATGTGTCCTGTGTGTGCACTCAGATGCGGTAAACATTTGTTGTGTCCTGCGTCGATAATCAGATACTGTACATAGTTGTTGTGTCCTGTTTGTACTCAGATAATATACACAGTTGTTGTTTCCTGTGTGTGTACTCAGATACTCTATACAGTTGTTGTGTCCTGTATTAGTGTACTCAGATACTGTACACCAGTCGCTGTGTCCTGTGTGTGTACTCAGTAACTGTACACATTTGTTGTGTCCTGTGTCTGTTCACAGATACTGTACACAGTTGTTGTGTCCTCTGTGTGTACTCAGATACTGTACACAGTTGTCTGTGTGTTCTCTGTGTATGTACACAGAGACTTTACACAGTTCTGGAGTCCTGTGTATGTACTCATATACTGTACACAGTAGTTGTATCCAGTGTTTGTGCTCAGATACTGTGCACAGTTGTTGTGTCCTGTGTGTGCAGTCAGATACTGTACAATGTTGTTGTTCCCTCTGTGCGTGCTCAGATTCTGTACAGAGTTGTTTTGTCCTGTGTGTGTACTCAGATACTGTGCGTCGTTGTTGTGTCCTGTGTATGTGCTCAGACAATGTACACAGTTGTTGTGTCCTGTGTGTGTACACAGATACTGTACACAGTTGTTGTGTCATGTGTGTGTACTTAGATACTGTACACAGTTTTTGAATCCTGTGTGTCTACTCAGATACTGAACACAGTTGTCTTGTCATCTGTGCATATTCAGATACGGTATAAAGTTGTCTTGTCCTCTGTGTACTCAGATACTGCACACAGTTGTGTGTGTGTTCTCTGTGTGTGTACCCATATACTGCACACATTTGTTGTGTCCTATGTGTGTACCCCGATACTTTACACAGTTGTGTCCTGTGTGTGTGCTCAGATACTGTACACAGTTCCGGTGTCCTGTGTGTGTACACTGATACTGTATACAGTTGTTGTGTCCTGTGTTAGAGGACTCAGGTACTGTACACAGTCATTGTGACCTGTGTGTGTACTCAGATACTGTACACATTTGTTGTCTCCTGTGTGTGTACACAGATTCTGTACACAGTTGTTGTGTCCTGTGAGTGTAATCAGATGCAGTACACAGTTGATGTATCCTATGTGTGTACTCAGATACTGTACACATTTCTTGTGTCCTCTGTGTGTACTCAGATCCTGTATTCAGTTGTCTTATCCTGTGCGTGTACTCAGATACTGTACACAGTTGTTGTATTCTGTGTTAGTGTAGTCAGATACAGTACACAGTTGCTGTGTCCAGTGTGTGTACTCAGATTCTGTATACAGTTGTTGTGTCCTGTGCGTGTACACAGACACAGTAAACAATTGTGTCCTATGTGTGTACTCAGATACTGTTCACAGTTGTTTTGTCCTGTGTGTTTATTCAGACACTCCGCACAGTTGTTGTGTCCTGTGTGTGTACTCAGGTAAAGTACAGGGTTGTTGTCTCTTGTGTGTGAACTCAGAAAGTGTATACATTTCTTAGTCTCGTGTGTGTACACAGATAATTTACACAGTTGTGTGTGTGTACTCAGATACTGTATACCGAGGTTTTCACCGTGAGTGTGCACAGATACTGTACGCAGTTGTTGTGTCCTGTGTGCGTGTCTGAAACTGTAAACAGTTTTGTGTCTAGTGTGTGTACACAGATACTTTACACAGTTGTGTATGTGTACTCAGATATGGTATACCGTTTTTTTATTCCGTGTGTGTACAGAGATACTGTACACCGTTGTTGTGTCCTGTCTGTGTACTCAGATACGGTACACAGTTCCTGTGTCCTGTGTGTGTACACAGATACTGTACACATTTGTGTGTGTGTGTTTGTACTCAGATACTGTACACAGTTGTGTGTGTGTCCTGTGTGTGGACACAGATACTGTACACAGTTGTGGTATCCTTTGTGTGTACTCAGACACGGTATACATTTGTTGTTGTGTACTGTCTGTGTACACAGAAACTGTACAGAGTTGTTGTGTCCTGTGTGTGTGCTGAAATACTGTACGCCGTTGTTGGTCCTGTGTGTGTACACAGATACTGTACACAGTTGTTGTGTCTTCTGTGTGTGTGCACAAATAAAGTACACCGTTGTGTGTGTGTAATGAGATACTGCACACCATTGTATGTCCTGAGTGTGTACGCAGAAACTGTACAACGTTGTGTGCATACTCAGACACTGTACACAATTGTATGTGTGTCCTGTATGTGTACTAATATACTGTACACAATTGTTGTACCCTGTGTGTGTACTCAGATTCTGTACACAGTTGTGGTGAACTATGTGTGTACACAGATACTGTACACATTGTTGAGTCCTGTGTGGGTGCTCAGACACTGTATACAGTTGTTGTGTCCTGTGTGTGAACGCAGATACTGTACACAATTTTTGAGTCCTGTGTGCACTCAAATACTGTTTTTGTATCCTATGTTTGTGCTCAGATACTGTACACTGTTGTTGTGTCCATTTTGTGTACAAAGATACTGTACACAGTTGTGTCCTGGGTGTGTGCTCAGATACTGCACACAGTTGTTATCTCCTGTGTGTATCCAGATACTGTACACAGTTGTTGTGCCCTGTGTGTATGCTGAGATACCATAAACAGTTGTTGTGTCCTGTGTGTGTACTCAGCAACTGTATACAGTTGTAGTGTCCTCTGTTTGTTTGCCTAGATACTGCACACAATTGTTGTCTCCTGTGTGTACTCAGATACTATACACAGTTGTGTCATCTGTGTGTACTCATAAACTGTACCCAGTAGTTGTCTCCTGTCTGTGTGTCTGCTCAGATGCTGTGGACGTCATGTCCATGCATGCACTCAGATTCGGTACACAGTTTTGGTGCCCTGTGTGTGTGTGTAGTCAGACACTGCAAAAAGGTGATGTGTCCTCTGTGTGTGCTCAGATACTGTACACAGTTATTGTGTCCTGTGTGTGTACTCAGATACTGTACACAATTATTGCTGTGTACTGTTTGTGTACACAGATACTGTACAGAGTTGTTGTGTCCTGTGTGTGTGCTGAAATACTGTACGCCGTTGTTGGTCCTGTGTGTGTATACAGATACTGTACACAGTTGTTGTGTCTTCTGTGTGTGTGCACAAATACAGTACACAGTCGTGTGTGTGTTCTCAGATTCTGCACACCGTTGTATGTCCTGAGTGTGTACGCAGAAACTGTACACAGTTGTGTGTGTTCTCAGACACTGTACACAGTTGTGTGTGTGCCTTGTATGTGTACTCAGATACTGTACACAATTGTTGTGTCCTGTGTGTGTACTCAGATTCTGTACACAGTTGTTGTGTCCTATGTGTGTACTCAGACACTGTACACAGATGTTGCTTCCTGTATGTGTACTCAGATTCTGTTCACAGTTGTTGTGTCCTGTGTGTGTACTCATATACTGTATACAGTTGTTGCGTCCTGTGTGTGTACACAGATACTGTACAGTGTTGTGTGTGTGTACTCAGATACTGTACATAGTTGTTGTATTCTGTGTGTGTACACAGATACTGAACACAGTTGTGTGTGTGTACTCAGACACTGTACACAGTTGTGTTTGTGTCCTGTGTGTCTGTAAACAGATACTGTACGCAGTTCTCATGTCCAGTATGTGTACTCAGATTCTGTGCACTGTTGTCGTAACCTTTGTATGTACTCAGATACTGTATACAGTTGTTGTGCCCTGTGTGTGTACTCAGATACTGTACACAGTTCTGTGTGTGTGTACTCAGATACTGTACACAGTTGTAGTGTCCTGTGTATGTACGCAGATGCTGTACTCAGTTGTTGTATCCTACTTTAGTACACAGATACTGTAGACATTTGAGTGTATGTGTACACTGATACTGTACAAAGTTGTTGTGTGCTGTGAGTGTGTACTCTGATACTGTACACAGCTGTTCTGTCCTGTGTGTGTACTCAGATACTTTACGCATTGTTGTGTCCAGTGTGGGTGCTCAGACACTGTGCACAGTTGTTGTGTCCTGTTTGTGAATGCAGATACTGTACACAGTTGTTGTGTCCTGTGTACATGCTGAGGTACTGTACACTGTTGTTGTATCGTATGTGTGTGCTCAGATACTGTACACAGTTGTTGTGTCCAGTGTGAGTACACAGATACTGTACACAGTTGTGTCCTGGGTGCGTGCTCAGATACTGTACCCAGTTGTTATCTCCTGTATGTGTACACAGTAGTTGTGTCCTGTGTGTGTGTCTGCTCAGATACTGTGGACGTCTTGTGTCCATGCATGTACTCAGATACTGTACACAGCTTTTGTGCCCTGTGTGTGTGTAGTCAGACACTGCACAAAGTTGATGTGTCCTCTGTGTGTGCTCAGATACTGTACACAGTTATTGTGTCCTGTGTATGTACTCAGATACTGTACACAATTGTTGTTGTGTTCTGTCTGTGTACTCAGATACTGTTCACAGTTGCTGTGTCCAGTGAGGGTGCTCAGATACTGTATACATTTTTGTGCCATGTTTGTGTGTAGTCAGACACTGCACAAAGTTGATTTGTCCTCTGTGTGTGCTCAGATACTGTACACAGTAATTGTGTCCTGTGTATGTACTCAGATACTGTACACAATTGTTGTTGTGTTCTGTCTGTGTACTCAGATACTGTACACAGTTGTTGTGTCCAGTGTGGGTGCTCAGATACTGTACACAGTTGTTGTGTCCTGTGTGTGTACTCAGATGATGTCCACAGATGTTTATCCATTGGGCACTTAGATACAGTACACAGTGGTTCTATCCTGTGTGTGTGCTGAGATACTGTACGCCGTTGTTGTGTCCTGTTTGTGTACACAGATACTGTACACAGTTGTTGTGTCCTGTGTGTACTCAGATACTGTACACAGTTGATGTGTCCTGTGTGTGTGCTCCGATTCCGTATAAAGTTGTTGTTTCTTGTGTTAGTGTACTCAGATGCTGTACACAGCTGTTGTGTCCTGTGTGTGTACTCAGATACTGTACACATTGTTGTGTCCTGTGTGGGTGCTGAGATACTGTCCACAGTTGTGTCCTGTGTGTGGACACAGATACTGTACACAGTTGTTGTGTCTTTTGTGCGCTCAAATACTGTACACTGTTGTTGTATCCTGTCTGTGTACACAGATAATGTACACAGTCGTTGTGACCTGTGTGTGTACTCAGATACTGTACACATTTGTTGTCTCCTGTGTGTGTACACAGATTCTGTACACAGTTGTTGTGTCCTGTGAGTGTAATCAGATGCAGTACACAGTTGATGTATCCTGTGTGTGTACTCAGATACTGTACACATTTCTTGTGTCCTCTGTGTATACTCAGATCCTGTATTCAGTTGTCTTATCCTGTGCATGTACTCAGATACTGTACACAGTTGTTGTATTCTGTGTTAGTGTAGTCAGATACAGTACACAGTTGCTGTGTCCAGTGTGTGTACTCAGATTCTGTATACAGTTGTTGTGTCCTGTGCGTGTACACAGACACTGTACACAATTGTGTCCTATGTGTGTACTCAGATACTGTTCACAGTTGTTTTGTCCTGTGTGTTTATTCAGACACTCCGCACAGTTGTTGTGTCCTGTGTGTGTACTCAGGTAAAGTACAGGGTTGTTGTCTCTTGTGTGTGAACTCAGAAAGTGTATACATTTCTTAGTCTCGTGTGTGTACACAGATAATTTACACAGTTGTGTGTGTGTACTCAGATACTGTATACCGAGGTTTTCACCGTGAGTGTGCACAGATACTGTACACAGTTGTTGTGTCCTGTGTGCGTACTCTGAAACTGTAAACAGTTTTGTGTCTTGTGTGTGTACACAGATACTGTACACAGTTGTGTATGTGTACTCAGATACGGTATACCGTTTTTTATTCCGTGTGTGTACAGAGATACTGTACACCATTGTTGTGTCCTGTCTGTGTACTCAGATACGGTACACAGTTCCTGTGTCCTGTGTGTGTACACAGATACTGTACACATTTGTGTGTGTATGTTTGTACTCAGATACTGTACACAGTTGAGTGTGTGTCCTGTGTGTGGACACAGATACTGTACACAGTTGTTGTATCCTTTGTGTGTACTCAGACACTGTATACAATTGTTGTTGTGTACTGTCTGTGTACACAGAAACTGTACAGAGTTGTTGTGTCCTGTGTGTGTGCTGAAATACTGTAGGCCGTTGTTGGTCCTGTGTGTGTACACAGATACTGTACACAGTTGTTGTGTCTTCTGTGTGTGTGCACAAATAAAGTACACAGTTGTGTGTGTGTAATGAGATACTGCACACCATTGTATGTCCTGAGTGTGTACGCAGAAACTGTACAAAGTTGTGTGCATACTCAGACACTGTACACAGTTGTGTATGTGTCCTGTATGTGTACTAATATACTGTACACAATTGTTGTACCCTGTGTGTGTACTCAGATTCTGTACACAGTTGTGGTGTCCTATGTGTGTACACAGATACTGTACACAGTTGTTGTGTCCTGTGTGTATGCTGAGATACCATACACAGTTGTTGTGTCCTGTGTGTGTACTCAGATACTGTATACAGTTGTAGTGTCCTCTGTTTGTTTGCCTAGATACTGCACACAATTGTTGTCTCTTGTGTGTACTCAGATACTGTACACAGTTGTGTCATCTGTGCGTACTCATATACTGTACCCAATAGTTGTCTCCTGTCTGTGTGTCTGCTCAGATGCTGTAGACATCATGTCCATGCATGCACTCAGATTCGGTACACAGTTTTGGTGCCCTGTGTATGTGTGTAGTCAGACACTGCACAAAGGTGATGTGTCCTCTGTGTGTGCTCAGATACTGTACACAGTTATTGTGTCCTGTGTATGTACTCAGATACTGTACACAATTATTGTTGTGTACTGTTTGTGTACACAGATACTGTACAGAGTTGTTGTGTCCTGTGTGTGTGCTGAAATACTGTATGCCGTTGTTGGTCCTGTGTGTGTATACAGATACTGTACACAGTTGTTGTGTCTTCTGTATGTGTGCACAAATACAGTACACAGTCGTGTGTGTGTACTCAGATTCTGCACACCGTTGTATGTCCTGAGTGTGTACGCAGAAACTGTACACAGTTGTGTGTGTTCTCAGACACTGTACACAGTTGTGTGTGTGTCTTGTATGTGTACTCAGATACTGTACACAATTGTTGTGTCCTGTGTGTGTACTCAGATTCTGTACACAGTTGTTGTGTCCTATGTGTGTACTCAGGCACTGTACACAGATGTTGTTTCCTGTATGTGTACTCAGATTCTGTTCACAGTTGTTGTGTCCTGTGTGTGTACTCATATACTGTATACAGTTGTTGCGTCCTGTGTGTGTACACAGATACTGTACAGTGTTGTGTGTGTGTACTCAGATACTGTACATAGTTGTTGTATTCTGTGTGTGTACACAGACACTGTACACAGTTGTGTGTGTGTCCTGTGTGTCTGTAAACAGATACTGTACGCAGTTCTCATGTCCAGTATGTGTACTCAGATTCTGTGCACTGTTGTCGTAACCTTTGTATGTACTCAGATACTGTATACAGTTGTTGTGCCCTGTGTGTGTACTCAGATACTGTACACAGTTCTGTGTGTGTGTACTCAGATACTGTACAAAGTTGTAGTGTCCTGTGTATGTACGCAGATGCTGTACTCAGTTGTTGTATCCTACTTTAGTACACAGATACTGTAGACATTTGAGTGTATGTGTACACTGAGACTGTACAAAGTTGTTGTGTGCTGTGAGTGTGTACTCTGATACTGTACACAGCTGTTCTGTCCTGTGTGTGTACTCAGATACTTTACGCATTGTTGTGTCCAGTGTGGGTGCTCAGACACTGTACACAGTTGTTGTGTCCTGTGTGTGTACTCAGATACTGTCCACAGCTGTTTATCCATTGGGCACTTAGATACAGTACACAGTGGTTCTATCCTGTGTGTGTGCTGAGAAACTGCACGCCGTTGTTGTGTCCTGTTTGTGTACACAGATACTGTACACAGTTGTTGTGTCCTGTGTGTACTCAGATACTGTACACAGTTCTGTGTGTGTGTACTCAGATACTGTACAAAGTTGTAGTGTCCTGTGTATGTACACAGATGCTGTACTCAGTTGTTGTATCCTACTTTAGTACACAGATACTGTAGACATTTGAGTGTATGTGTACACTGAGACTGTACAAAGTTGTTGTGTGCTGTGAGTGTGTACTCTGATACTGTACACAGCTGTTCTGTCCTGTGTGTGTACTCAGATACTTTACGCATTGTTGTGTCCAGTGTGGGTGCTCAGACACTGTACACAGTTGTTGTGTCCTGTGTGTGTACTCAGATACTGTCCACAGCTGTTTATCCATTGGGCACTTAGATACAGTACACAGTGGTTCTATCCTGTGTGTGTGCTGAGATACTGCACGCCGTTGTTGTGTCCTGTTTGTGTACACAGATACTGTACACAGTTGTTGTGTCCTGTGGGTACTCAGATACTGTACACAGTTGTTGTGTCCCGTGTGTGTGCTCTGATTCCGTATAAAGTTGTTGTTTCTTGTGTTAGTGTACTCAGATGCTGTACACAGCTGTTGTGTCCTGTGTGTGTACTCAGATACTGTACACATTGTTGTGTCCTGTGTGGGTGCTGAGATACTGTACACAGTTGTGTCCTGTGTATGGACGCAGATACTGTACACAGTTTTTTCTGTCTTTTGTGCGCTCAAATACTGTACACTGTTGTTGTATCCTGTGTGTGTACACAGATAATGTACACAGTTGTTGTGTCCTGTGTCTGTGCTCAGATACAGTACACAGTTGTTATCTCCTGTGTGTACTCAGATACTGTACACAGTTCTTGCATCCTGTGTGTGTGTGCTGAGTTACTGTACACAGTTGTGTCCTATGTGTGTACACAGATACTGTACACAGTTGTAGTGTGATGTGTGTGTTTGCCTAGATACTGCACACAAATGTTGTCTCCTGTGTGTACTCAGATACTGTACACAGTTGTTGTGTCCTGTGTGCGTGCTGAAATAATGTGCACAGTTGTTGTGTCCTGTGAGTGTACTCAGATGCCGTAGACAGTTGTTGTGCCCTGTGTGTTTACTCAGATACAGTAAACAATTGTTGAGTCCTGTGTCTGTACACAGATTCTGTAACCGTTTTTGTATACTTTGTGTGTACTAAGATACTTTACACAGTTGTTGTGTCTTGCATGTGATCTCAGATACTATACACATTGTTGAGTCCTGTGTGGGTGCTCAGAAACTGTATACAGTTGTTGTGTCCTGTGTGTGAACGCAGATAGTGTACACAATTTTTGAGTCCTTGTGCGCTCAAATACTGTACACTGCTTTTGTATCCTATGTGTGTGCTCAGATACTGTACACAGTTGTTGTGTCCTGTGTGTGTACACAGATACTGTACACAGCTGTTGTGTCCTGTGTACATGCTGAGATACTGTACACTGTTGGTGAATCGTATGTGTGTGCTCAGATACTGTACACAGTTGTTGTGTCCAGTGTGAGTACACAGATACTGTACACAGTTGTGTCCTGGGTGCGTGCTCAGATACTGTACACAGTTGTTATCTCCTGTGTGTGTACACAGTAGTTGTGTCCTGTGTGTGTGTCTGCTCAGATACTGTGGACTTCTTGTGTCCATGCATGTACTCAGATACTGTACACAGTTTTTGTGCCCTGTGTGTGTGTAGTCAGACACTGCACAAAGTTGATGTGTCCTCTGTGTGTGCTCAGGTACTGTACACAGTTATTGTGTCCTGTGTATGTACTCAGATACTGCACACAATTGTTGTTGTGTTCTGTCTGTGTACTCAGATACTGTACACAGTTGTTGTGTCCAGTGAGGGTGCTCAGATACTGTACACAGTTTTTGTGCACTGTGTGTGTGTGTAGTCAGACACTGCAAAAAGTTGATTTCTCCTCTGTGTGTGCTCAGATACTGTACACAGTTATTGTGTCCTGTGTATGTACTCAGATACTGTACACAATTGTTGTTGTGTTCTGTCTGTGTACTCAGATACTGTACACAGTTGTTGTGTCCAGTGTGTGTGCTCAGATACTGTACACAGTTGTTGTGTCCTGTGTGTGTACTCAGATACTGTCCACAGCTGTTTATCCATTGGGCACTTAGATACAGTACACAATGTTTCTATCCTGTGTGTGTGCTGAGATACTGTACACATTGTTGAGTCCTGTGTGGGTGCTCAGACACTGTATACAGTTGTTGTGTCCTGTGTGTGAACGCAGATACTGTACACTATTTTTGAGTCCTGTGTGCGCTCAAATAATGTACACTGTTTTTGTATCCTATGTGTGTGCTCAGATACTGTACACAGTTGTTGTGTCCTGTGTGTGTACAAAGATACTGTACACAGTTGTTGTGTCCTCGGTGTGTGCTCAGATACTGAACACAGTTGTTATCTCCTGTGTGTACCCAGATACTGTACACAGTTGTTGTGTCTTTTGTGTATGTTGAGATACTGGACACAGTTGTGTCCTGTGTGTGTACTCCGATACTGTATACAGTTGTAGTGTCCTCTGTTTGTTTGCCTACATACTGTACACAATTGTTGTCTCCTGTGTGTACTCAGATACTGTACACAGTTGTGTCATCTGTGTGCACTCATATACTATACACAGTAGTTTTGTCCTGTGTGTGTGTCTGCTCAGATACTGTGGACGTCTTGTGTCCATGCATGTACTCAGATACTGTACACAGTTTTTGTGCCCTGTGTGTGTGTATTCAGACACTGCACAAAGTTGACTTGTCCTTTGGGTGTGCTCAGATACTGTACACAGTTATTGTGTCCTGTTTATGCACTCAGATACTGTATACAATTGTTGTTGTGTCCTGTGTGTGTACTCAGATACTGTACATAGTTGTTTTGTCTTTTGTTTGTAGAAAGATACTGTACACCATTTTGTATCTGTTTGCTTGTGTACTCATATACTGTACACAGTTGTGTGTGTGTACACAGATATTGTACACAAGTGTTGCGTCCTGTCTATCTACTCAGATTCTGTACACAGTTGTTGTGTCTTGTGTGTGTGTGCACAGATACTGTACACAGTTGTGTGTGTACTCAGATACTACACGCCGAAGTTATGTCCTTTGTGAGTACGCAGATATTGTACACAGTTGTGTGTGTGTACTCAGATACTGTATACAGTTGAGTGTGTATCCTGTGTGTGTGTACACATATACTGTACACAGTTCTCATGTCCAGTATGTGTACTCAGATTCTGTGCACTGTTTTTGGGGCCTGTGTTTGTACACAGATACTGTACACTGTTGTTGTGTCCTGGGTGTGTGCTCAGATACTGCACACAGTTGTTATCTCCTGTGTGTACTCAGATACTGTACACAGTTGTTGTGTCCTGTGTGTGAACACAGATACTGTGAACAGTTGTTGTGTCCTGTGTGCGCTCAAATACTGTACACTGTTTTTGTATCCTATGTGTGCGCTCAGATACTGTATAAAGTTGTTGTGTCCTGTGTGTGTACAAAGATACTGTACACAGTGGTTGTGTCCTGCGTGTGTGCTCAGATACTGCACACAGTTGTTATCTCCTGTGTGTACCCAGATACTGTACACAGTTGTTGTGTCCTGTGTGTATGCTGAGATACTGTACACAGTTGTTGTGTCCTGTGTGTGTACTCAGATACTGTATACAGTTGTAGTCTCCTCTGTTTGTTTGCCTACATACTGCACACAATTGTTTTCTCTTGTGTGTACTCAGATACTGTACTTAGTTGTGTCATCTGTGTGCACTCATATACTATACACAGTAGTTGTGTCCTGTGTGTGTGTCTGCTCAGATACTGTGGACGTCTTGTGTCCTTGCATGTACTCAGATTCTGTACACAGTTTTTGTGCCCTGTGTGTGTGTAGTCAGACACTGCACAAAGTAGATGTGTCCACTGTGTGTGCTCAGATACTGTACAAGTTATTGTGTCCTGTGTATGTACTCAGATACTGTACACAATTGTTGTTGTGTACTGTCTGTGTACACAGATACTGTACAGAGATTTTGTGTCCTGTATGTGTGCTGAAATACTGTACGCCGTTATTGGTCCTGTGTGTGTGCACAGATACTGTACACTGTTGTTGTGTCTTCTGTGTGTGTGCACAAATACAGTACACAGTTGTGTGTGTGTGTACTGAGATACTGCACACCGTTATATGTCCTGAGTGTGTATGCAGAAACTGTACACAGTTGTGTGTGTACTCAGACACTGTACACAGTTGTTTTGTCTTGTGTTTGGACAAAGATACTGTACACTATTTTGTATCTGTTTGCTTGTGTACTCATATACTGTACACAGTTGTGTGTGTGTGTGCACAGATACAGTACACAAGTGTTGCGTCCTGTCTCTCTACTCAGATTCTGTACACCGTGGTTGTGTCCTGGGTGTGTGCTCAGATACTGTACACAGTTGTAATCTCCTGTGTGCACTCAGATACTGTAGACAGTTGTTTTGTTGTGTCCTGTGTGTGTGTGCAGATAATGTACTCAGTTGTTGTATCCTATTTTTGTACACAGATACTGTAGACAATTGAGTGTGTGTATGTGTACACTGATACTGTACACAGTTGTTGTGTTCTGTGTGTGTACTCAGATACATTACACAGCTGTTCTGTCCGGTGTGTGTACTCAGATACTGTACACATTGTTATGATCTGTGTGGTTGCTCAGATACTGTACACAGTTGTTGTGTCCTGTGTGTGAACGCAGATACTGTACACAGTTGTTGTGTCCTGTGTGAGCTCAAACACTGTACACTGTTGTTTTATCCTGTGTGTGTGCTCAGATACTGTACACAGTTGTTGTGTCCTGGGTGTGTGCTCAGATACTGTACACAGTTGTTGTGTCCTGTGTGCGTACACAGATACTGTACACAGTTGTTGAGTCCTGTGTGTGTGCTGAAATACTGTACACAGTTGTTGTGTTCTGTGTGTGTACACAGATACTGTGCACAGTTGTTGTGTCCTGTGTCTGTTTGCTCAGATACTGCACACAATTGTTGTGTCCTGTGTGTACTCAAATACTGTACACTGTTGTGTCCTGTGTGTGTGCTCAGATTCTGTACACAGTTGTTGTGTCCTGTGTTTGTACACAGATACTGCACACAGTTGTTGTGTCCTTTATCTTTGTGCTCAGATACTGAACCCAATACTTTTGTCCTGTGTGTCTGCTCAGATACTGTAAACAGTAGTTGTGTCCTGTGTGTGTCTGCTCAGTTGCTGTACACTTCTTGTGTACGTGCATGTACTCAGATACTGTACACAATTGTTGTGTCCTGTGTGTATGTAGTCAGACACTGTACACAGTTGCTGTGTCCTCTGTGTGTGCTCAGATACAGTACACAGTTTTTGTGTCTTTAGTATGCACTCAGATACTGTACACAATTGTTGTTTTGCACTGTCTGTGTACACAGGTACTGTGCACAGTTGCTGTGTCCTGTGTGGCTGCTGTGATACTGCACAATGTTGTTGTTTCATGTGTGTTTACACAGATACTGTACACAGTTGTTGTGTCCTCTGTGTACTCAGATCCAGTACACATGTGTTGTCTCCAGTGTGTAATCAAATACTGTACACAGCTTTTGTGTACTGCATTAGTGTACTCAGACACTGTACACAGTTTTCGTGCCCAATGTGTGTACTCAGATACAGTACACAGTTATTGAGTCCTGTGTCTGTACACAGGTACTGTACACCGTATTTGTATCCTTTGTGTGTACTCAGATACTGTACACAGTTGTTGTGTCCTGTGTCTTTACTCACATACTTTACACAGTTGTTGTTTCCTGTGTGTGTACACAGATACTATACACAGTTGTGTATCTGTGTGCTTGTGTACTCAGATACTGTACACAGTTGTGTGTGTTTGTGTACAGAGATATCATACACAGTTGTCGTGTCCTGTGTCTGAACTCAGATTCTGTACACGGTTGTTGTGACTTGTGTGTGCGTGCACAGATACTGTACACAGTTGTGTGTGTGTAGTCAGATACTGCACAACGTTGTTATGTCCTGTGTGTGTACACAGATACTGTACACAGTTATGTGTGTGTACGCAGAAACTGTACAAAGTTGTGGCTGTGTCTTAGTGTTTGTATACATATATTGTACACAGTCGTTGTTTCCTGTATGTGAACTCAGATTCTGAACACAGTTGTTGTGTCCTGTGTGTGTACTCAGATACTGTATACTTCTGTTGTGTCCTGTATGTGTACACAGCTACTCTACAAAGTTGTGTGTGTGCACACAGATAATGTACACAGTTGTAGAGTCCTGTGTGTGTACGCAGATTCTGTACTCAGTTGTTGTATCCTATTTGAGAACACAGTTACTGTAGACATTTGAGTGTATGTATGTGTACACTGATACTGTACACATTTATAGTGTTCTGTGTGTGTACTCAGATACAGTACACAGCTGTTCTGTCCGGTATGTGTACTCAGATACTGTACACATTGTTGTGATCTGTGTGGTTGTTCAGATACTGTACACAGTTATTGTTTCCTGTGTGAACTCAGATACTGTACACAGTTGTTGTGTCCTGTGTGAGCTCAAACACTGTACACTGTTGTTTTATCCTGTGTGTGTGCTCAGATACTGTACACAGTTGTTGTGTCCCGGGTGTGTGCTCAGATACTGTACACAGTTGTGTCCTGTGTGTGTACGCAGAAACTGTACAAAGTTGTGGCTGTGTCTGTGTGTTTGTATACATATACTGTACACAGTTGTTGTTTCCTGTATGTGAACTCAGGTTCTGTACACAGTTGTTGTGTCCTGTGTGTGTACTCAGATACTGTATACTTCTGTTGTGTCCTGTATGTGTACACAGCTACTGTACAAAGTTGTGTGTGTGCACACAGATAATGTGCCAAGTTGTAATGTCCTATGTGTGTACGCAGATTCTGTACTCAGTTGTTGTATCCTATTTGAGAACACAGTTACTGTAGACATTTGAGTGTATGTATGTGTACACTGATACTGTACACATTTATAGTGTTCTGTGTGTGTACTCAGATACTGTACACAGTTGTTGTGTTCTGTGTGTCTGCTCAGATACTATACACCATTGTTGAGTCCTGTGTGTGTACTCAGATACTGTACAAAGTTGCTGTGTCCTGTGTGTACTCTGATACTGTGCACAGTTGTTCTGACCTGTTTTAGTGTACGCAGATACTGAAAACCTTTTTTGTGCCCTGTGTGTGTACTCAGATACTGTACTACACGGATTCTTTACACAGTTCTTGTGTCCTGTGTGTGTACTCATATACTGTACCTTGTTTTTGTGTCCTATGTGTACACAGATAATGTATACAATTGCTGTGTCCTGTGTGTGTACACAGTTACTGAACAGTTGTTGTGTCCCGTGTTTGTGCTCAGATACTGTACACAGTTGTTGTGTCCTCTCTGTCTACTCAGATACTGTACACCGTTGCTGTGTCCTGTGTGTGTACTCAGATACTGTACACTGTTGTTGTTTCCTGTGTGTGTACTCAGATACTGTACACAGTTGTTGTGTCCTATGTGTGTACACAGCTACTGTACACATTTGTGTGTGTACTAAGATACTGTACACAGTTGTTGTGTCCTGTGTGTGTACCCAGATACTGTTCACTGTTGTTGTGTCCTGTGTGTGTACACAGATACTGTATATAGTTGTAGTATTTTCTATGAGTACACAGTAACTGTACACATTTCTTGTGTCCTGTGTGTGCTCAGATACCGTACAGTTGTTGAGTCCTCTGTTTGTACTCAGATACTGTACACAGTTGTTGTGTCCTGTATGTGCTCAAATACTGTACACAGTTGTTGTGTCCTCTCTATGTACTCTGATACTGTACACAATTTTTGTACTCAGATAGTGTACACCGTTGTTGTGTCCTGTGTGTGTGTGCTCAAATACTGTACACAATTTTTGTGTCCTCTGGGTGAACTCAGAGACTGTACATATATTTGTGTCCTGTGTGTGTTCTCGAGTACTGTACACAGTTGTTTTGTCCTGTGTCTGTACTCAGATACTGTACACAGTTCTTGTGTCCTGTGTGTGTACTTAGATACTGTTCACTGTTGTTGTGTCCTGTGTGTGTACACAGATATTGTACACAGTTTTTGTGTCTTGTGTGTGTACACAGATACTGTACACATTTGTTGTATGTGTGTGCTCAGATTCTGTACACAGGTGTTGTGTCCTGTGTGTGTACACACATAAAGTATATAGTTGTTTTATTCTGTGTGTGTACACATATACTTTATACGGTTGTTGTGTCCTGTGTGTGCTCAGATACAGTACACAGTTGTTGTGTCCTCTGTGTGTACTCAGAAACGGTACAGACTTGTGTCCTGTGTGTCTACACAGATACTGCACATAGATATTGTGTCCTGTGTGTGCGCTCAGATACTGTACACAGATGCTGTGTCCTGTGTATGTACTCAGATACTGTAGACTGTTGTTGTGTCCTGTGTGTGTACAAAGCTACTGTACACATTTGTGTGTGTACTCAGATACTGTACATAGTTGTTGTCTCCTGTGTGTACTCAGATACTGTACAAAGTTGTTGTGTCCTGTGTGTCTGCTCAAATACTGTAAACTGTTGTCGTGTCCTCTGTGTGCACACAGATACTGCACACAGTTGTTGTGTCCAGTATGTGCACACGGATTCTTTACACTGTTGTTTTGTCCTGAGTGTGTAATAAGATTAGGTGCACAGTTCTTGTGTCCTGTGTGTGTACTCATATACGGTACCTTGTTTATGTGTCCTGTGTGTACACAGATAATGTACACAATTGTTGTGTCCTGTGTGTGTACACAGATACTGTACTCTGTTGTTGTGTCCTTTGTGTGTACACAGTTCTTGTGTCCTGTGTGTGTACTCATACACTGCACCTTGTTTTTGTGTCCTGTGTGTACACAGATAATGTACACAATTGTTGTGTCCTGTGTGTGTACACAAATACTGTACTCTGTTGTTGTGTCCTTTGTGTGTACACAGTTCTTGTGTCCTGTGTCTGTACTCATATACTGCACCTTGTTTTTGTGTCCTGTGTGTACACAGATAATGTACACAATTGTTGTGTCCTGTGTGTGTACTCAGATACTGTACATAGTTGTTGTTTCCTGTTTGTGTACACAGAGATTGTACACAGTGGTTGTGTCCTGTGTGTATGCTCAGACACTGTACACAGTTGGGTGTGTGTACTCAGATACTGTACACAGTTGTTGTGCCCTGTGTGTGTATGCAGATACTGTACACAGCTGTTGTCTCCTGTGTGTGTACTCAGATACTGTACACAGTTGTTGTGTCCTGTCTGTGTACTCAGATACTGTACACAGTTGTTGTGTCCTCTGTGTGTACTCAGATACTGTACACAGTTGTTGTGTCCTGTTTGTGTGCACAGATACTGTAAACAGTTGTTGTGTCCTCTGTGTGTACACAGATACTGTACACAGTTGTTGTGTCCTGTGTGTGTGCTCAGATACTGTACACAGTTGTCGTGTCCTCTGTGTGCACACAGATACTGCACACAGTTGTTGTGTCCAGTATGTGCACACGGATTCTTTACACTGTTGTTTTGTCCTGAGTGTGTAATAAGATTAGGTGCACAGTTCTTGTGTCCTGTGTGTGTACTCATATACGGTACCTTGTTTATGTGTCCTGTGTGTACACAGATAATGTACACAATTGTTGTGTCCTGTGTGTGTACACAGATACTGTACTCTGTTGTTGTGTCCATTGTGTGTACACAGTTCTTGTGTCCTGTGTGTGTACTCATACACTGCACCTTGTTTTTGTGTCCTGTGTGTACACAGATAATGTACACAATTGTTGTGTCCTGTGTGTGTACACAAATACTGTACTCTGTTGTTGTGTCCTTTGTGTGTACACAGTTCTTGTGTCCTGTGTCTGTACTCATATACTGCACCTTGTTTTTGTGTCCTGTGTGTACACAGATAATGTACACAATTGTTGTGTCCTGTGTGTGTACTCAGATACTGTACATAGTTGTTGTTTCCTGTTTGTGTACACAGAAATTGTACACAGTGGTTGTGTCCTGTGTGTATGCTCAGACACTGTACACAGTTGGGTGTGTGTACTCAGATACTGTACACAGTTGTTGTGCCCTGTGTGTGTATGCAGATACTGTACACAGCTGTTGTCTCCTGTGTGTGTACTCAGATACTGTACACAGTTGTTGTGTCCTGTCTGTGTACTCAGATACTGTACACAGTTGTTGTGTCCTCTGTGTGTACTCAGATACTGTACACAGTTGTTGTGTCCTGTTTGTGTGCACAGATACTGTAAACAGTTGTTGTGTCCTCTGTGTGTACACAGATACTGTACACAGTTGTTGTGTCCTGTGTGTGTGCTCAGATACTGTACACAGTTGTTGTGTCCTGTGTGTGTACACAGATACTGAGCAGTTGTTGTGTCCTGTGTGTGTGCTCAGATACTGTACACAGTTGTTGTGTCCTCTCTGTCTACTCAGATACTGTACACAGTTGCTGTGTCCTGCGTGTGTACTCAGATACTGTATACTGTTGTTGTTTCCTGTGTGTGTACTCAGATACTGCACACATGTGATGTGTCCTATGTGTGTACACAGCTACTGTACACATTTGTGTGTTTGTACTAAGATACTGTACACAGTTGTTGTGTCCAGTGCGTACCCAGATACTGTACACATTTGTTGTGTCCTGTGTCTGTACACAGAAACTGTACAGAGTTGCTGTGCCCTGTGTGTGTACCCAGATACTGTTCACTGTTGTTGTGTACTGTGTGTGTACACAGATATTGTAAACAGTTGTTGTTTGCTGTGTGTATACAGAGACACTGCACACATTGTATGTGTGTACTCAGATACTTTACACAGTTTTTGTGTCCTGTGTGTGTATGCAGAAACTGTATATAGTTGTAGTATTCTGTATGTGTACATAGTAACTGTACACATTTCTTGTGTCCTGAGTGTGCTCAGATACCGTACACAGTTGTTGAGTCCTCTGTTTGTACTCAGATAGTGTACACTGTTGTTGTGTCCTGTGTGTGCTCAGATACTGTACACAGTTGGTGTGTCCTCTCTGTGTACTCAGATACTGTACACAGTTGCTGTGTCCTGTGTGTGTTCTCAGATACTGTACACAGATGTTGTGTCCTATGTGTGTACACATCTACTGTCCACATTTGTATGTGTGTACTCAGATACTGCACACAGTTGTTGTGTCATGTGTGTCTGCTCAACTACTGTAAACAGTTGTTGTGTCCTCTGTGTGCACTCAGATACAGCACACAGTTGTTGTGTCCAGTACGTGTACACGGATTCTTTACACTGATGTTTTGTCCTGAGTGTGTAATAAGATAAAGTACACAGTTCTTGTGTCCTGTGTGTGAACTCGTATACTGTATCTTGTTTTTGCGTCCTGTGTGTACACAGATAATGTACACAATTGTTGTTTCCTGTGTGTGTACTCAGATACTATACACAGTTGTTGTGTCCTGTGTGTGTGCTCAGATACTGTACACAGTTGCTGTGTCCTGTGTGTGTACTCAGATACTGTACACTGTTGTTGTTTCCTGTGTGTGTTCTCAGATACTGTACACAGATGTTGTGTCCTATGTGTGTACACATCTACTGTCCACATTTGTGTGTGTGTACTCAGATACTGCACACAGTTGTTGTGTCTTGTGTGTCTGCTCAACTACTGTAAACAGTTGTTGTGTCCTCTGTGTGCACTCAGATACAGCACACAGTTGTTGTGTCCAGTACGTGTACACGGATTCTTTACACTGATGTTTTGTCCTGAGTGTGTAATAAGATAAAGTACACAGTTCTTGTGTCCTGTGTGTGAACTCGTATACTGTATCTTGTTTTTGCGTCCTGTGTGTACACAGATAATGTACACAATTGTTGTTTCCTGTGTGAGTACTCAGATACTATACACAGTTGTTGTGTCCTGTGTGTGTGCTCAGATACTGTACACAGTTGTTGTGCCCTGTGTGTGTACGCAGATACTGTACACAGTTGTTGTCTCCTGTTTGTGTACTCAGACACTATACACAATTGTTGTGTCCTGTCTGTGTACTCAGATATTGTACACAGTTGTTGTGTCCTGTGTGTGTACTGAGATATTGTAGACAGTTGTTGTGTGCTTTGTTTATGCTTAGATACTGTACACAGTTGTTGTGTCCTCAGTGTGTACTCAGATACTATACACAGTTGTTGTGTCCTGTGTGTGTGCTCAGATACTGTACACAGTTGAAGTGTCCTGTGTGTGTACACTGATACTGAACAGTTGTTGTGTCCTCTGTGTGTGTTTTCTGATACTGTACACAGTTGTTTTGTCCTCTCTAATTACTCAGATACTGTACACAGTTGTTGTGTCCAGTACGTGTACATGGATTCTTTACACTGTTGTTTTGTCCTGAGTGTGTAAGAAGATAAATTACACAGTTCTTGTGTCCTCGGTGTGACTCATATACTGTACCTTGTTTTTGTGTCCTGTGTGTACACAGCTAATGTACACAATTGTTGTGTCCTGTGTGTGTACTCAGATACTGTACACAGTTGTTGTTTCCTGTTTGTGTACACAGAAACTGTACACAGTGGTTGTGTCCTGTGTGTATGCTCAGACACTGTATACAGTTGGGTGTGTGTACTCAGATACTGTACACAGTTGTTGTGCCCTGTGTGTGTACGCAGATACTGTACACAGTTGTTGTCTCCTGTTTGTGTACTCAGACACTGTACACAGTTGTTTTGTCCTGTCTGTCTACTCAGATACGGTACACAGTTGAATTGTCCTGTGTGTGTACACATATACTGTACACTGTTGTTGTGTCCTGTGTGTGTTTTCAGATACTGTGCACAGTTGTTATGTCCTCTCTATGTACTCAGATACTGTACACAGTTGTTGTGCCCAGTATGTACTCAGATACTGTACACATTTATTGTGTCCTGTGTTTGTACACAGAAACTGTGCACAGTTGTTGTGTCCTGTGTGTGTATCCAGATAATGTACACAGGTGGGTGTGTGTACTCAGATACTGTACAAAGCTGTCGTGTCCTGTGTGTGTACACAGATACTGTACACAGTTGCTGTGTCCTGTGTGTGTACTCAGATACTGTACACAGTTGTTGCGACCTATGTGTATACTGAGTTACTGTACACAGTTGTTGTGTCCTTTGTCTGTACACAGATACTGTACACAGTTTTGTGTCATGTGTGGGTGCTCAGATACTGTACACATTGGCTGTGAACTCTGTGAGTACTCAGATACTGTACACTATTTTTGGGTCCTGTTTTTGTACACTGCTGTTATTTCCTGTGTGTGTACGCAGATACTGTACACAGTTGTTGTATTCTGCATCTGTACACAGTTACTGTACACAGTTGTTGTGTCCTGTGTGTGCTTAGATACTGTACACAATTGTTTTGTCCTCTGTTTGTACTCAGATAGTTTACACAGTTGTGTGTGTTTGTACACAGTGTGTGTGTGTATACTGTGTGTGTGTGTGTGTACACAGATGTGTGTGTGTGTGTGTGTGTGTGTACTCTGAGTGTGTGTGTACACTGTTGTGTGTGTGCGTGTGTACACTGTGTGTGTGTATGTACACTTTTGTGTTGGTGTGTACACTGTTGTGTGTGTGAGTATACTGTGTGCGTGTACACTTGTGTGTGTGTGTGCACACTGTGTGTTTGTGTGTGTGTGTACACTGTGTGTGTGTGTGTATGTGTAAACTGTTGTGTGTGTGTGTAAACTGTTGTGTGTGTGTTTGTGTGTGTAAACTGTGTGAGTGTACACTGTGTGTGTGTGTGTGTGTACACTGTGTGTGTGTATACACAGTGTGTGTTATGTGTGTGTACGCTGTGTGTGTGTGTATATGCAGTGTGTGTGTACATGGTGTGTGTGTGTGTACATTGTGTGTGTGCGTGTTTACACTGTTGTGTGTGTGTGTATACACAATCGTGTGTGTGTGTACACAGTTGTGTGTGTCTGTGTGTATACGGTTTTGTGTATGTGTGTGTACACAGTTGTGTGTGTGTACACAGTGTGTGTGTGTGTGTGTGTGTGTACACAGTTGTGTGTGTGTGTGTACACAGTTGTGTGTTGGTACACAGTGTGTGTGTGTTTGTGTGTGTGAACACAGTTCTGTGTGTGTGTGCACACTGTGTGTGTGTACACTGTGTGTGTGCGTGTGTATGTGTGTACACATTGTATTTGTGTATACACAGTGTGTGTGTGTACACAGAATGTGTTGTGTGTGTGCGTACACTGCGTGTGTGTATATATGCAGTGTGTGTGTGTACACAGTGTGTATGTGCATTGTGTGTGTACACTGTTGTGTGTGTGTGTACACAGATGTGTGTGTGTGTTTACACAGTTGTGTGTGTGTGTAGACAGCTGTGTGATTGTGTACATATTTGAGTGTGTCTGTGTGTATACAGTTGTGTGTGGGTGTACACAGTGTGTGTGTGAGTGTACACTGTTGTCTGTGTGTGTGTACACAGTTGTGTGTGTGTGTGTACACTGTGTGTGTGTGTGTGCGTACGCAGTTGTGTGTGTGTACACAGTTGTGTGTGTGTACACAGTGTGTGTGTACACAATTTTGTGTGTGTGTGTGTACAGAGATGTGTGTGTATGTACACAGTTGTGTGTGTGTGTATACACAGTTATGTGTGTGTGTGTACACAGTTGTGTGTGTTTGTGTACACTGTGTGTGTGTACACTGTGTGTGTACACTGTTGTCTGTGTGTGTGTGTATACTGTTGTGTGTGTGCGTGATTGTTCACAGTGTGTGTGTGTGTACACAGTGTGTGTGTACAATGTTGTGTGTGTACACAGTTGTGTGTGTGTGTATATACACTGTGTGTGTGTGTGTGTGTGTGTGTGTACACATTGCGTGTGTCTGTGTGTGCAAAGTGTGTGTGTGTATACACAGTGTGTGTGTGTAAACAGTGTGTGGGTGTACACAGTTGTGTCGGTGTACACAGTTGTGTGTGTGTGTGTGTACACAGTGTGTGTACACAGTGTGTGTGTGTGTGTGTGTGTACACAGTGTGTGTGTGTGTGTGTGTGTGTACACAGTTGTGTGTGTGTGCACACTTTGTGTGTGTGTGTGTATACAGTGTGTATGTGTGGGTCTACAGAGTTGTGTGTGTGTGTACACTGTGTGTGTGTACAATGCTGTGTGTGTGTGTACACTGTGGTTTTTGTACACTGTTGTGTGTGAGTACACTGTTGTGTGTGTGTGTCTACACTGTGAGGTTGTGTGTACACTGTTGTGTGTGTTTCTGTGTGTGTATACACTGTGTGTTTGTGTGTGTGTGTACACTGTTTTGTGTGTGTGTACACTGTGTGTGTGTGTACACTGTGTGTGTGTGCGTGTACACTGTTGTGTGTGTGTACACAGTTGTGTGTGTGTGTGTACACTATTGTGTGTGTGTGTACACTGTTGTGCGTGTGTTTGTGTGATACACTATGAGTGTGTGTGTATAAACAGTGTGTCTGTGTGTGTGTATACAGAGTGTGTTGTGTGTGTGTACACTGTGTGTGTTTGCATTTATGCAGTGTGTGTGTACACAGTGTGTGTGTGTGTGTACACAGTTGTGTGTGTGTTTACACAGATGTGAGTGTGTGTGTGTACACAGTTTTGTGTGTGTGTACATAGTATGTGTGTGTGTGTGTGTGTGTACACAGTTGTCCGTGTGTACACATTTTTGTGTGTTTACACAGTTGTGTGTGTGTGTTTACGCAGTTGTGTGTGTGTGTACACAGTTGTGTGTGTGTGTGTGTGTGTGAAGTGGGTACACAGTTGTCTGTGTTTGTGTACACAGTTTTGTGTGTGTACACTGTTGAGTGTGGGTACACAGTTGTATGTGCGTGTACACAGTTGTGTGTGTGTGTTTGTACACAGTTGTGTGTGTGTGTACACAGTTGTGTTTGTGTGTATACACAGTTGTGTGTGTGTGTGTACACAGCTGTGTGTGTGTGATTGTACACAGTTGTGTGTGTGTACACAGTTGTGAGTGGGTGGTTGTCTGTGTACACAATTGTGTGTGTGTGTACGCAGTTGTGTGTGTGCACACAGTTGCTTGTGTGTGTGTACACAGTTGAGTGTGTGTGTACACAGTTGTGTGTGTGTTTGTACACAGTTTTGTGTGTGTGTGCATACACAGTTGTGTGTGTGTGTGTTTGTGTGTGTGTACACAGTTGTGTGTGTGTACACAGTTGTGTGTGTGTGTGCACAGTTTTGTGTGTGTGTGTGTACACAGTTTTGTGTGTGTGTACAAAGTTTTGTGTGTGTTTGTGTGAACACAGTTGGGTATGTGTGTGTGTAAACAGTTGTGTGTGTGTGTGTACACTGCTGTGTGTGTTTGTACACAGTTGTGTGTGTCTGAACACAGTTGTGTGTGTGTGTGTGTACAGTTGTGTGTGTACACAGTTTTGTGTGTGTGTATGTAAACAGTTGTGTCTGTGTGTGTGCACACATTTGTGAGTGTATGTAAACAGTAGTGTGTTTGTGTGTACACAGTTGTGTATGTGTCTGTACACAGTTGTGTGTGTGTGTGTGAACACAGTTGTGTGTGTGTGTACACAGTTGTGTTTGTGTGTGTACACAGTTGTGTGTTTGTGTACACAGCTGTGTGTGTGTGTGTACACAGTTGTGTGTGTGTGTGTACACAGCAGAGTGTGTGTGTACACAGTTGTGTGTGTACACACAGCTTTTTGTGTGTGTACACATTTGTGTGTGTGTGCGTACACAGTTGTGTGTGTGTGTGTATACAGAGTTGTGTGTATGTGTGTACACTGTGTGTGTGTACACTGTTGTGTGTGTGTACACTGTGTGTGTTTGTACACTGTTGTGTGTGAGTACACTGTTGTGTGTGTGTGTCTACACTGTGAGGTTGTGTGTACACTGTTGTGTGTGTTTCTGTGTGTGTATACACTGTGTGTTTGTGTGTGTGTGTACACTGTTTTGTGTGTGTGTACACTGTGTGTGTGTGTACACTGTGTGTGTGCGTGTACACTGTTGTGTGTGTGTACACAGTTGTGTGTGTGTGTGTACACTATTGTGTGTGTGTGTACACTGTTGTGCGTGTGTTTGTGTGATACACTATGAGTTTGTGTGTATAAACAGTGTGTCTGTGTGTGTGTATACAGAGTGTGCTGTGTGTGTGTACACTGTGTGTGTTTGCATTTATGCAGTGTGTGTGTACACAGTGTGTGTGTGTGTACACTGTGTGTGTATGTACACTGTTGTGAGTGTGTGTGTGTGTACACAGTTGTGTGTGTGTTTACACAGATGTGAGTGTGTGTGTGTACACAGTTTTGTGTGTGTGTACATAGTATGTGTGTGTGTGTGTGTGTACACAGTTGTCCGTGTGTACACATTTTTGTGTGTTTACACAGTTGTGTGTGTGTGTTTACGCAGTTGTGTGTGTGTGTACACAGTTGTGTGTGTGTGTGTGTGTGAAGTGGGTACACAGTTGTCTGTGTTTGTGTACACAGTTTTGTGTGTGTACACTGTTGAGTGTGGGTACACAGTTGTATGTGCGTGTACACAGTTGTGTGTGTGTGTTTGTACACAGTTGTGTGTGTGTGTACACAGTTGTGTTTGTGTGCGTACACAGTTGTGTGTGTGTGTGTACACAGCTGTGTGTGTGTGATTGTACACAGTTGTGTGTGTGTACACAGTTGTGAGTGGGTGGTTGTCTGTGTACACAATTGTGTGTGTGTGTACGCAGTTGTGTGTGTGCACACAGTTGTTTGTGTGTGTGTACACAGTTGAGTGTGTGTGTACACAGTTGTGTGTGTGTTTGTACACAGTTTTGTGTGTGTGTGCATACACAGTTGTGTGTGTGTGTGTTTGTGTGTGTGTACACAGTGTGTGTGTGTGTGTACACTGTGTGTGTATGTACACTGTTGTGAGTGTGTGTGTGTGTACACAGTTGTGTGTGTGTTTACACAGATGTGAGTGTGTGTGTGTACACAGTTTTGTGTGTGTGTACATAGTATGTGTGTGTGTGTGTGTGTGTACACAGTTGTCCGTGTGTACACATTTTTGTGTGTTTACACAGTTGTGTGTGTGTGTTTACGCAGTTGTGTGTGTGTGTACACAGTTGTGTGTGTGTGTGTGTGAAGTGGGTACACAGTTGTCTGTGTTTGTGTACACAGTTTTGTGTGTGTGTACACTGTTGAGTGTGTGTACACAGTTGTATGTGCGTGTACAGAGTTGTGTGAGTGTGTTTGTACACAGTTGTGTGTGTGTGTACACAGTTGTGTTTGTGTGTGTACACAGTTGTGTGTTTGTGTACACAGCTGTGTGTGTGTGTGTACACAGTTGTGTGTGTGTGTGTACACAGCAGAGTGTGTGTGTACACAGTTGTGTGTGTACACACAGCTTTTTGTGTGTGTACACATTTGTGTGTGTGTGCGTACACAGTTGTGTGTGTGTGTGTACACAGTTGTGTGTGTGTGTACACAGTTGTGAGTGGGTGGTTGTGTGTGTACACAATTGTGTGTGTGTGTACACAGTTGTGTGTGTGTGCACACAGTTGTTTGTGTGTGTGTACACAGTTGAGTGTGTGTGTACACAGTTGTGTGTGTGTGAGGGTGTGTGTGTGTGTACAAAGTTGTGTGTGTGTTTGTACACAGTTTTGTGTGTGTGTGTGCATACACAGTTGTGTGTGTGTGTTTGTGTGTGTGTACACAGTTATGTGTGTGTGTACACAGTTGTGTGTGTATGTGTGTGTACACAGTTTTGTGTGTGTTTACAACGTTTTGTGTGTGTTTGTGTGAACACAGTTGGGTATGTGTGTGTGTAAACATTTGTGTGTGTGTGTGTACACTGCAGTGTGTGTTTGTGTGTACACAGTTGTGTGTCTGTCTGTACACAGTTGTGTGTGTGTGTGTACACAGTTGTGTGTGTACACAGTTGTGTGCGTGTGTGTGTGTTGTGTACACAGTTGTGCCTGTGTGTGTGCACACATTTGTGAGTGTATGTACACAGTAGTTTGTTTGTGTGTACACAGTTGTGTATGTGTCTGTACACAGTTGTGTGTGTGTGAAGACAGTTTTGTGTGTGTGTACAAAGTTTTGTGTGTGTTTGTGTGAACACAGTTGGGTATGTGTGTGTGTAAACAGTTCTGTGTGTGTGTGCACACTGCTGTGTGTGTTTGTGTGTACACAGTTGTGTGTGTGTCTGTACACAGCTGTGTGTGTGTGTGTGTGTGTACACAGTTGTGTGTGTACACAGTTCTGTGTGTGTGTGTGTGTACACAGTTGTGTCTGTGTGTGTGTACACATTTGTGAGTGTATGTACACAGAAGTGTGTTTGTGTGTACACAGATGTGTGTGTGTGTGTACACTGTTGTGTGTGTGTGTACAATGTGTGTGTGTATGTACGCTTTTGTGTTGGTGTGCATACTGTTGTGTGTGTGAGTCTACTGTGTGTGTGTACACTTGTGTGTGTGTGCGCACACTGTGTGTTTGTGTGTGTGTGTGTTCAATGTGTGTGTTTGTGTGTGTGCGTAAACTGTTGTGTGTGTTGGAAACTGTTGTGTGTGTGTTTGTCTGTGTAAACTGTGTGTGTACACTGTGTGTGTACACTGTGTGTGTACACTGTGTGTGTACACTGTGTGTGTGTATACACAGTGTGTGTGTGTGTACACAGTGAGTGTTGTGTGTGTGTGTGTATATGCAGTGTGTGTGTACACAGTGTGTGTGTGTGTACATTGTGTGTGTGTGTGTGTTTACACTGTTATGTGTGTGTACACAGTTCTGTGAGTGTGTTTATACAGTTGTGTGTGAGTGTACACAATTGTGTGTGTGTGTACACAGCTGTGTGTGTCTGTGTGTACACAGTTTTGTGTGTGTGCGTGTACACAGTTGTGTGTGTGTGTATACACAGTTGTGTGTGTGTACACAGTTGTGCATGTGTACACATTTGTGTGTGTTTACAGAGTTGTGTGAGTGCGTTTACACAGTTGTGTGTGTTTGTGTGTACACAGTTGTGTGTGTGCACACAGTTGTGTGTGTGTGTGAAATGTGTACACAGTTGTGTGCGTGTGTGTACACAGCTGTGTGTGTGTACACAGTTGTGTGTGTGTGTGCACACAGTTGTTTGTGTATGCGTACACTGTTGAGTGTGTGTGTACACAGTTGTGTGTGTGTGTACAAAGTTGTGTGTGTGTTTGTTCACAGTTTTGTGTGTGTGTGCATTCACAGTTGTATGTGTGTGTGTTTGTGTGTGTGTACACAGTTGTGTATGGGTGTGTGTACACAGTTGTGTGTGTGTACACAGTTTTGTGTGTGTGTACAAAGTTTTGTGTGTGTTTGTGAGTACACAGTTGGGTATGTGTGTGTAAACAGTTGTGTGTGTGTGTACACTGTTGTGTGTGTACACAGTTTTGTGTGTGTGTACACAGTTGTGTGTGTGTGTGTGTAAACAGCTGTGTGTGTACACAGTTGTGTGTGTGTGTACACAGTTGTGTGTGTGTGTGTACACAGTTGTGTGTGTACACAGTTGTGTGTGTTTGCACACTTTTGTGTGTGGGTGGGTGTATGTGTACACAATTGTGTCTGTGTGTACACAGTTGAGGGCGTGTGTACACAGTTGTATGTGTGTGCACACAGTTGTGTGTCTGTGTGTTTGTGTACACCGTTGTGTGTGTGTGTCTATGTGTACACAGTTGTGTGTGTGTTTACACAGTTGTGTGTTTGTGTGCACACAGTTGTGTGTCTGTGTGTTTGTGTACAAAGTTGTGTGTGTGTTTACACAGTTGTGTGTGTGTGAGTACACAGTTGTGTGTGTGTACACAGTTGTGTGTGTGTGTGTGTACACAGTTGTGTGTGGGTGTACACAGCTGTGTGTGTGTGTACACAGTGTGTGTGTGTGTGTGTGTGTACACAATTGTGTGTGTGTGGGTGTGTGTACACAGTTGTGTGTGTGTGTGTGTGTACACAGTTCTGTAGGTGTGTGTACCGAGTTGTGTGTGTAAGTACACAGTTGTGTCTGTGTGTACACTGTGTGTGTATACTGTTGTGTGTGTGTTTACACTGTGTGTGTATATACACAGTGTGTGTGTGTACACAGCGTGTGTGTGTAAACACAGTGTGTGTGAGTATACACTGTGTGTGTGTGTGTGTGTATACACAGTGAGTATGTGTGTGTACACAGTGTGTGTTGTGTGCGTGTGTACACTGTGTGTGTGTGTGTGTACACTGTTGTGTGTGTGTGTGTGTTCACAGTGTGCGTGTGTGTACACTGTGTGTGTTTGTACACAGTTGTGTGTGTGTGTGTGTGTGTTTGTACAAAGTTGTTTGTGTGTGTGTGTACCGAGTTATGTGTGTGTGTGTACACAGTTGTGTGTGTGTGTACACATTTGTACGTGTACACAGTTGTGTGTGTGTACACAGTTGTGTGTGTGTACACAGTTTTGTGTGTGCGTATGCGTGTGTACACAGTTGTGTGTGTGTACCCAGTTTTGTGTGCGTGTGTGTACACAGTTGTGTGTGTGTGTACACAGTTGTGTGTGTGTGGGTACACAGTTGTGTGTGTTTGTGTGTACACAGTTGTGCGTGTGTTTCTGTACACAGTTCTGTGTGTGTGTGTGTACACAGTTGTGTGTGTTTGTGTACACAGTTTTGTGTGTGTGTGAGTGTACACAGTGTGTGTGTGTGTGTACACAGTTGTGTGTGTGTACACAGTTGTGTGTGTATGTATAAACAGTATGTATGTGTGTACACTGTGTGTGTACACTTTGTGTGTGTGTTTGTGTACACTGTTGTGTGTGTACACTTTGTGTGTATGTACACTGTTGTTTGTGTGTGTGTGTGTACACTGTGTGTTTGGGTGTGTACACTGTGTGTGTGTTTGTGTGTGTGCATGTACACTGTTGTGTGTGTGTAAACTGTTGTGTGTGTGTGTGTGCACTGTGTGTTTGTGTGTGTGTACACTGTGTGTGTGTTTGTGTGTGTGTATGTACACTGTTGTGTGTGTGTAAACTGTTGTGTGTGTGTGTGTGTGTACATTGTGCATGTGTGTGTACACTGTTCTGTTTGTGTGTGTGTATGTGTGTGTGTGCGTGTATACTGTTGTGTGCATGTGTGTACACTGCTGTGTGCATGTACACTGTTGTGTGTGTGTGTGTGAGAGAGAACACTGTTGTGTATGTGTGTACACTGATGTGTGTGTGTACACTGTGTGTGTGTACACTTTGTGTGTGTGTACATTGTGTGTGTGCGTATACACAGTGAGTGTGTGTGTGTACACAGTGTGTGTTGCGTGTGTGTGTACACTGTGTGTACGTGTTTGTACACACACATTGTGTGTGTGTGTGTGTGTTTGTACACAGTACTGTGTGTGTCTGTGTGTGTGTGTACACAGTAGTGTGTGTGTGTACACTGTTGAGTGTGTGTAAACAGTTTTGTGTGTGTGTGTACACAGTTGTGTGTGTGTGTAAACAGCTGTGTGTGTACACAGTTGTGTGTGTATGTGTACACAGTTGTGTGTGTGTTTACACAGTTGTGTGTGTGTGTGTGTACACAGTTGTGTGTGTGTACACAGTTGTGTGTGGGTGTACACAGTTGTGTGTGTGTGTACACTGTGTGTGTATACTGTTGTGTGTGTGTTAACACTGTGTGTGTACACTGTGTGTGTATATACACAGTGTGTGTGTGTGTGTACACAGTGTGCGTGAGTATACACAGTGTGTGTGTGTGTATACACAGTGAGTATGTGTGTGTACACAGTGTCTGCTGTGTGCGTGTGTACACTGTGTGTGTGTGTGTACACTGTTGTGTGTGTGTGCGTTCACAGTGTGCGTGTGTGTACACTGTGCGTTTGTTTTCAGACAGTTGTGTGTGTGTCTGTGTGTTTGTACACTGTTGTTTGTGTGTGTGTGTACCGAGTTATGTGTGTGTAAACAGTTGTGTGTGTGTGTACACATTTGTACGTGTACACAGTTTTGTGTGTGTGTATGCGTGTGTACACAGTTGTGTGTGTGTACACAGTTGTGTGTGTGTGTGTACACAGTTGTGTGTGTTTGTGTGTACACAGTTGTGCGTGCGTGTCTGTACACAGTTCTGTGTGTGTGTACACAGTTGTGTGTGTGTGTACACAGTTTTGTGTGTGCGTGAGTGTACACAGTGTGTTTGTGTGTGTACACAGATGGTTGTGTGTACACAGTTGTGTTTGTGTACACAGTTGTGTGTGTGTATGTATAAACAGTGTGTATGTATGTACACTGTGTGTGCACACTTTGTGTGTGTGTGTACACTGTTGTGTGTGTGTGTGTACACTGTTGTGTGTGTGTGTGTGAGAACACTGTTGTGTATGTGTGTACACTGATGTGTGTGTGTGTACACTGAGTGTGTACACTTTGGTTTTGTGTGTCCACTGTGTGTGTTTGTATACACAGTGAGTGTGTGTGTACACAGTGTGTGTTGCGTGTGTGTGTACACTGTGTGTACGTGTTTGTAGACACACAGTGTGTGTGTGTGTACACAGTATTGTGTGTGCCTGTGTGTGTGTGTTTACACAGTAGTGTGTGTGTGCACACAGTGTGCGTTTGTGTGTGTGTGCACACTGTTGTGTGTGTGTACACAGTTGTGTGTGTGTGACTGTGTGTACACAGTTGTGTGTGTGCACACTGTGTGTGTGTGTGAGTGTGTGTGTATAAACAGTTGTGTGTGTGTGTGTACACAGATGTGTGTGTGTACACAGTTGTGCTTGTGTACACATTTGTGTGTGTTTACACAGTTGTTTGTGTGTGTTTACACAGTTGTGTGTGTGTACACAGTTGTGTGTGTGTGAAATGTGTACACAGTTGTTTGTGTGTGTACACAGTTCTGTGTGTGTGTACACTGTTGAGTGTGTGTACACAGTTTTGTGTGTGTGTGTACACAGTTGTGTGTGTGTGTGTGTAAACAGCTGTGTGTGTACACAGCTGTGTGTGTGTACACAGCTGTGTGTGTGTGTGTGTGTGTGTGTGTACACAGTTGTGTGTGTTTGCACACGTTTTTGTGTGGGTGGGTGTATGTGTACACAATTGTGTCTGTGTGTACACAGTTGAGGGCGTGTGTACACAGTTGTATGTGTGTGCACACAGTTGTGTGTCTGTGTGTTTGTGTACACAGTTGTGTGTGTGTATGTGTACACAGTTGTGTGTGTGTTTACACAGTTGTGTGTTTGTGTGCACACAGTTGTGTGTCTGTGTATTTGTGTACAAAGTTGTGTGTGTGTATGTGTACACAGTTGTGTGTGTGTTTACACAGTTGTGTGTGTGTGTAAGTACACAGTTGTGTGTGTGTACACAGTTGTGTGTGTGTGTGTACACAGTTGTGTGTGGGTGTACACAGCTGTGTGTGTGTGTACACAGTGTGTGTGTGTACACAATTGTGTGTGTGTGGGTGTGTGTACACAGTTGTGTGTGTGTGTGTGTGTGTGTGTGTGTGTGTGTGTACACAGTTCTGTAGGTGTGTGTACAGAGTTGTGTGTGTGAGTACACAGTTGTGTGTGTGTTTACACAGTTGTGTGTGTGTGTGAGTACACAGTTGTGTGTGTGTACACAGTTGTGTGTGTGTGTGTACACAGTTGTGTGTGGGTGTACACAGCTGTGTGTGTGTGTACACAGTGTGTGTGTGTGTGTACACAATTGTGTGTGTGTGGGTGTGTGTACACAGTTGTGTGTGTGTGTGTGTGTGTGTGTGTGTACACAGTTCTGTAGGTGTGTGTACAGAGTTGTGTGTGTGAGTACACAGTTGTGTCTGTGTGTACACTGTGTGTGTATACTGTTGTGTGTGTGTTTACACTGTGTGTGTGTACACTGTGTGTGTACACTGTGTGTGTATATACACAGTGTGTGTGTGTACACAGCGTGTGTGTGTGTGTACACAGTGTGTGTGAGTATACACAGTGTGTGTGTGTTTGTATACACAGTGAGTATGTGTGTGTACACAGTGTGTGTTGTGTGCGTGTGTACACTGTTTGTGTGTGTGTACACTGTTGTGTGTGTGTGTGTTCACAGTGTACGTGTGTGTACACTGTGTGTGTTTGTACACAGTTGTGTGTGTGTGTGTGTTTGTACAAAGTTGTTTGTGTGTGTGTACCGAGTTATGTTTGTGTGTGTACACAGTTGTGTGTGTGTACACAGTTTTGTGTGTGCGTATGCGTGTGTACACAGTTGTGAGTGTGTGTACCCAGTTTTGTGTGTGTGTGTGTGTACACAGTTGTGTCTGTGTGGGTACACAGTTGTGTGTGTTTGTGTGTACACAGTTGTGCGTGTGGTTCTGTACACAGTTCTGTGTGTGTGTGTGTGTACACAGTTGTGTGTGTTTGTGTACACAGTTTTGTGTGTGTGTGAGTGTACACAGTGTGTGTGTGTGTGTGTACACAGTGTGTGTGTGTGTGTGTACACAGTTGTGTGTGTATGTATAAACAGTATGTATGTGTGTACACTGTGTGTGTACACTTTGTGTGTGTGTTTGTGTACACTGTTGTGTGTGTACACTTTGTGTGTATGCACACTGTTGTTTGTGTGTGTGTGTACACTGTGTGTTTGTGTGTACACTGTGTGTGTGTTTGTGTGTGTGCATGTACACTGTTGTGTGTGTGTAAACTGTTGTGTGTGTGTGTGTGTACACTGTGTGTTTGTGTGTGTGTACACTGTGTGTGTGTTTGTGTGTGTGTATGTACACTGTTGTGTGTGTGTAAACTGTTGTGTGTGTGTGTGTGTGTACACTGTGCATGTGTGTGTACACTGTTGTGTTTGTGTGTGTGTGCGTGTACACTGTTGTGTGCGTGTGTGTTCACTGTTGTGTGTGTGTACACTGCTGTGTGTGTGTGAGAGAGAGAACACTGTTGTGTATGTGTGTACACTGATGTGTGTGTGAGTACACTGTGTGTGTGTACACTTTGTGTGTGTGTATACTGTGTGTGTGCGTATACACCGTGAGTGTGTGTGTGTACACAGTGTGTGTTGCGTGTGTGTGTACACTGTGTGTACGTGTTTGTACACACACATTTTGTGTGTGTGTTTGTACACAGTACTGTGTGTGTCTGTGTGTGTGCGTGTGTACACAGTAGTGTGTGTGTGTACACTGTTGAGTGTGTGTACACAGTTTTGTGTGTGTGTGTACACAGTTGCATGAGTGTGTGTAAACAGCTGTGTGTGTACACAGTTGTGTGTGTATGTGTACACAGTTGTGTGTGTGTGTACACAGTTGTGTGTGGGTGTACACAATTGTGTGTGTGTGTACACTGTGTGTGTGTGTATACTGTTGTGTGTGTGTTTACACTGTGTGTGTACACTGTGTGTGTATATACACTGTGTGTGTGTGTGTACACAGCGTGTGTGTGTGTGTGTGTACACAGTGTGTGTGAGTATACACAGTGTGTGTGTGTGTGTATACACAGTGAGTATGTGTGTGTACACAGTGTCTGCTGTGTGCGTGTGTACACTGTGTGTGTGTGTACACTGTTGTGTGTGTGTGCGTTCACAGTGTGCGTGTGTGTACACTGTGTGTTTGTTTTCAGACAGTTGTGTGTGTGTCTGTGTGTTTGTACACTGTTGTTTGTGTGTGTGTGTACCGAGTTATGTGTGTGTGTAAACAGTTGTGTGTGTGTGTACACATTTGTACGTGTACACAGTTTTGTGTGTGTGTATGCGTGTGTACACAGTTGTGTGTGTGTGTACACAGTTGTGTGTGTTTGTGTGTACACAGTTGTGTGTGTTTGTGTGTACACAGTTGTGCGTGTGTGTCTGTACACAGTTCTGTGTGTGTGTACACAGTTGTGTGTGTGTGTGAAATGTGTACACAGTTGTTTGTGTGTTTACACAGTTCTGTGTGTGTGTACACTGTTGAGTGTGTGTACACAGTTGTGTTTGTGTGTGTGTGTACACAGTTGTGTGTGTGTGTGTGTGTGTAAACAGCTGTGTGTGTACACAGTTGTGTGTGTGTACACAGTTGTGTGTGTGTGTGTACACAGTTGTGTGTGTACACAGTTGTGTGTTTGCACACGTTTGTGTGTGGGTGGGTGTATGTGTACACAATTGTGTCTGTGTGTACACAGTTGAGGGCGTGTGTACACAGTTGTATGTGTGTGCACACAGTTGTGTGTCTGTGTGTTTGTGTACACAGTTGTGTGTGTGTGTGTGTATGTGTACACAGTTGTGTGTGTGTTTACACAGTTGTGTGTTTGTGTGCACACAGTTGTGTGTCTGTGTGTTTGTGTACAAAGTTGTGTGTGTGTATGTGTACACAGTTGTGTGTGTGTTTACACAGTTGTGCGTGTGTGAGTACACAGTTGTGTGTGTGTACACAGTTGTGTGTGTGTGTGTGTACACACAGTTGTGTGTGGGTGTACACAGCTGTGTGTGTGTGTACACAGTGTGTGTGTGTGTGTACACAATTGTGTGTGTGTGGGTATGTGTACACAGTTGTGTGTGTGTGTGTACACAGTTCTGTAGGTGTGTGTACAGAGTTGCGTGTGTGAGTACACAGTTGTGTCTGTGTGTACACTGTGTGTGTATACTGTTGTGTGTGTGTTTACACTGTGTGTGTGTATATACACAGTGTGTGTGTGTACACAGCGTGTGTGTGTGTGTGTGAGCATACACTGTCTGTGTGTGTGTATACACAGTGAGTATGTGTGTGTACACAGCGTGTGTTGTGTGCGTGTGTACACTGTGTGTGTGTGTACACTGTTGTGTGTGTGTGTGTTCACAGTGTGCGTGTGTGTACACTGTGTGTGTTTGTACACAGTTGTGTGTGTGTGTTTGTACAAAGTTGTTTGTGTGTGTGTGTACCGAGTTAAGTGTGTGTGTGTACACAGTTGTGTGTGTGTGTGTACACATTTGTACGTGTACACAGTTGTGTGTGTGTGTGTACCCAGTTTTGTGTGTGTGTGTGTGTACACAGTTGTGTGTGTGTGTACACAGTTGTGTGTGTGTGGGTACACAGTTGTGTGTGTTTGTGTGTACACAGTTGTGCGTGTGTTTCTGTACACAGTTCTGTGTGTGTGTGTGTACACAGTTGTGTGTGTTTGTGTACACAGTTTTGTGTGTGTGTGAGTGTACACAGTGTGTGTGTGTGTACACAGTTGTGTGTGTATGTATAAACAGTATGTATGTGTGTACACTGTGTGTGTACACTTTGTGTGTGTGTACACTGTTGTGTGTGTACACTTTGTGTGTATGTACACTGTTGTTTGTGTGTGTGTGTACACTGTGTGTTTGTGTGTGTACACTGTGTGTGTGTTTGTGTGTGTGTATGTACACTGTTGTGTGTGTGTAAACTGTTGTGTGTGTGTGTGTACACTGTGTGTGTGTTTGTGTGTGTGTATGTACACTGTTGTGTGTGTGTAAACTGTTGTGTGTGTGTGTGTGTGTGTACACTGTGCATGTGTGTGTACACTTGTGTTTGTGTGTGTGTGTGTGTGCGTGTACACTGTTGTGTGCATGTGTGTACACTGTTGTGTGTGTGTACACTGTTGTGTGTGTGTGTGTGAGAGAAAACATTGTTGTGTATGTGTGTACACTGATGTGTGTGTGTGTACACTTTGTGTGTGTGTACACTGTGTGTGTGCGTATACACAGTGAGTGTGTGTGTGTGTACACAGTGTGTGTTGCGTGTGTGTGTACACTGTGTGTACGTGTTTGTACACACAAATTGTGTGTGTGTGTGTTTGTACACAGTACTGTGTGTGTCTGTGTGTGTGTGTCCACAGTAGTGTGTGTGTGTACACTGTTGAGTGTGTGTACACAGTTTTGTGTGTGTGTGTACACAGTTGTGTGTGTGTGTAAACAGCTGTGTGTGTACACAGTTGTGTGTGTATGTGTACACAGTTGTGTGTGTGTTTACACAGTTGTGTGTGTGTGTGTACACAGTTGTGTGTGTGTGTGTGTACACAGTTGTGTGTGGGTGTACACAGTTGTGTGTGTGTGTGTACACTGTGTGTGTGTATACTGTTGTGTGTGTGTTTACACTGTGTGTGTACACTGTGTGTGTATATACACAGTGTGTGTGTGTGTGTGTGTACACAGCGTGTGTGTGTGTGTGTACACAGTGTGTGTGAGTATACACAGTGTGTGTATGTGTGTATACACAGTGAGTATGTGTGTGTACACAGTGTCTGCTGTGTGCGTGTGTACACTGTGTGTGTGTACACTGTTGTGTGTGAGTGTGTTCACAGTGTGCGTTTGTGTACACTGTGTGTTTGTTTGCAGACAGTTGTGTGTGTGTCTGTGTGTTTGTACACAGTTGTTTGTGTGTGTGTATACCGAATTATGTGTGTGTGTGTAAACAGTTGTGTGTGTGTGTACACATTTGTACGTGTACACAGTTTTGTGTGTGTGTATGTGTGTGTACACAGTTGTGTGTGTGTGTACACAGTTGTGTGTGTGTGTGTGTGTACACAGTTGTGTGTGTTTGTGTGTACACAGTTGTGCGTGTGTGTCTGTACACAGTTCTGTGTGTGTGTGTACACAGTTGTGTGTGTGTGTACACAGTTTTGTGTGTGTGTGAGTGTACACAGTGTGTTTGTGTGTGTACACAGATGTGTGTGTGTACACAGTTGTGTTTGTGTACACAGTTGTGTGTGTGTATGTATAAACAGTATGTATGTATGTACACTGTGGGTATACACTTTGTGTGTGTGTGTACACTGTTGTGTGAGTGTGTACACATTGTGTGTATGTACACTGTTGTGTGTGTGTGTACACTGTGTTTGTGTGTGTTTACACTGTGTGTGTGTTTGTGTGTGTGTATGTACACTGTTGTGAGTGTGTAAACTGTTGTGTGTGTGTGTGTGTACACTGTGTATGTGTGTGTACACTGTTGTGTTTGTGTGTGTGTGTGTGTGTACACTGTGTGTGTGTGCGTGTACACTGTTGTGTGCGTGTGTGCACACTGCTGTGTGTGTGTACACTGTTGTGTGTGTGTGTGTGAGAACACTGTTGTGTATGTGTGTACACTGATGTGTGTGTGTGTACACTGTGTGTGTGTACACTTTGTGTATGTGTGTACACTGTGTGTGTGCGTATACACAGTGAGTGTGTGTGTGTACACAGTGTGTGTTGCGTGTGTGTGTACACTGTGTGTACGTGTTTGTACACACACAGTGTGTGTGTGTGTACACAGTACTGTGTGTGTCTGTGTGTGTACACAGTAGTGTGTGTGTGCACACTGTGTGTGTGTGTGTAAACTGTTGTGTGTGCGTGGGTGTACACAGTTGTGTTTGTATCTGTGTGTACACAGTTGTGTGTGTCTCTGTGTGTACACAGTTGTGTGTGTGTGCACAAAATGTGTGTGTGTGTACACAGTTGTGTGTGTGTGTACACAGATGTGTGTGTGTACACAGTTGTGCTTGTGTACACATTTGTGTGTGTTTACACAGTTGTTTGTGTGTGTTTACACAGTTGTGTGTGTGTGAGTACACAGTTGTGTGTGTGTACACAGTTGTGTCCGTGTGTGAAATGTGTACACAGGTGTTTGTGTGTGTGTACACAGTTCTGTGTGTGTGTGTATACTGTTGAGTGTGTGTACAGTTTTGTGTGTGTGTACACAGTTGTGTGTGTGTGTGTGTGTGTGTGTGTAAAAAGCTGTGTGTGTACAGAGTTGTGTGTGTGTGTGTGTACACAGTTGTGTGTGTGTGTACACAGTTGTATGTGTGTGCACACAGCTGTGTGTGGGTGGGTGTATGTGTACACCGCTGTGTGTGTGTGTGCACTGTTGTGTGTGTGTGTACACTGTTGTGTGTGTGTACACTGTGTGTGTATGTACACTGTTGTGTGTAAACAGTGTGTGGGTGTACACAGTTGTGTGGTTGTACACAGTTATGTGTGTGTGTGTGTGTACACAGTGCGAGTGTGTACACAGTGTGTTTGTGTGTGTGTACACAGTTGTGTGTGTGTAGACAGTGTGTGTGTGTGTAGACAGTTGTGTGTGTGTGTGCACACTTTGTGTGTGTGTGTACACAGTGTGTATGTGTGGGTCTAAAGAGTTGTGTGTGTGTGTGTACACTGTGTGTGTGTACACTGTTGTGTGTATGTGTGTACATTGTGTGAAGTGTGTAACAGTTGTGTGTGTTTGTGTACACAGTTCTGTGTGTGTGTACACTGTTGACTGTGTGTACACAGTTGTATGCGCGTGTACACAGTTGTGTGTGTGTGTGTGTTTGTACACAGTTGTGTGTGTGTGTACACAGTTGTGTTTGTGTGTGTACACAGTTGTGTGTGTGTGCACACAGTTATGTGTGTGTGTACACAGTTGTGTGTGTGTGTACACAGTTGTGTGTGGGTTGTTGTGTGTGTACACAGTTGTGTGTGTGTGTGCACAGCTGTGTGTGTGTGCACACAGTTGTTTGTTTGTGTGTACACAGTTGACTGTGTGTGCATACCGTTGTGGGTGTGTGTGTGTGTACAAAGTTGTGTGTGTGTTTGTACACAGTTTTGTGTTTGTGTGCATACACAGTTGTGTGTGTGTGTGTGTACACAGTTGTGTGTGTGTGTGTACACAGTTGTGTGTGTGTGTGTGTACACAGATTTGAGTGTATAAAGTTTTGTGTGTGTTTGTGTGAACATAGTTGGGTATGTGTGTGTGTAAACAGTTGTGTGTGTGTGTACACTGCTGTGTGTGTTTGTGTGTACACAATTGTGTGAATGTCTGTACACAGTTGTGTGTGTACACAGTTGTGTGTGTGTATACAGTTGTGTGTGTGTGCACACAGTTGTTTGTGTGTGTGTACACAGTTGTGTGTGTTTGTGTGTACACAGTTGTGTGTGTTTGTGTGTACACAGTTGTGCGTGTGTGTCTGTACACAGTTCTGTGTGTGTGTACACAGTTGTGTGTGTGTGTGAAATGTGTACACAGTTGTTTGTGTGTTTACACAGTTCTGTGTGTGTGTACACTGTTGAGTGTGTGTACACAGTTGTGTTTGTGTGTGTGTGTACACAGTTGTGTGTGTGTGTGTGTGTGTAAACAGCTGTGTGTGTACACAGTTGTGTGTGTGTACACAGTTGTGTGTGTGTGTGTACACAGTTGTGTGTGTACACAGTTGTGTGTTTGCACACGTTTGTGTGTGGGTGGGTGTATGTGTACACAATTGTGTCTGTGTGTACACAGTTGAGGGCGTGTGTACACAGTTGTATGTGTGTGCACACAGTTGTGTGTCTGTGTGTTTGTGTACACAGTTGTGTGTGTGTGTGTGTATGTGTACACAGTTGTGTGTGTGTTTACACAGTTGTGTGTTTGTGTGCACACAGTTGTGTGTCTGTGTGTTTGTGTACAAAGTTGTGTGTGTGTATGTGTACACAGTTGTGTGTGTGTTTACACAGTTGTGCGTGTGTGAGTACACAGTTGTGTGTGTGTACACAGTTGTGTGTGTGTGTGTGTACACACAGTTGTGTGTGGGTGTACACAGCTGTGTGTGTGTGTACACAGTGTGTGTGTGTGTGTACACAATTGTGTGTGTGTGGGTATGTGTACACAGTTGTGTGTGTGTGTGTACACAGTTCTGTAGGTGTGTGTACAGAGTTGCGTGTGTGAGTACACAGTTGTGTCTGTGTGTACACTGTGTGTGTATACTGTTGTGTGTGTGTTTACACTGTGTGTGTGTATATACACAGTGTGTGTGTGTACACAGCGTGTGTGTGTGTGTGTGAGCATACACTGTCTGTGTGTGTGTATACACAGTGAGTATGTGTGTGTACACAGCGTGTGTTGTGTGCGTGTGTACACTGTGTGTGTGTGTACACTGTTGTGTGTGTGTGTGTTCACAGTGTGCGTGTGTGTACACTGTGTGTGTTTGTACACAGTTGTGTGTGTGTGTTTGTACAAAGTTGTTTGTGTGTGTGTGTACCGAGTTAAGTGTGTGTGTGTACACAGTTGTGTGTGTGTGTGTACACATTTGTACGTGTACACAGTTGTGTGTGTGTGTGTACCCAGTTTTGTGTGTGTGTGTGTGTACACAGTTGTGTGTGTGTGTACACAGTTGTGTGTGTGTGGGTACACAGTTGTGTGTGTTTGTGTGTACACAGTTGTGCGTGTGTTTCTGTACACAGTTCTGTGTGTGTGTGTGTACACAGTTGTGTGTGTTTGTGTACACAGTTTTGTGTGTGTGTGAGTGTACACAGTGTGTGTGTGTGTACACAGTTGTGTGTGTATGTATAAACAGTATGTATGTGTGTACACTGTGTGTGTACACTTTGTGTGTGTGTACACTGTTGTGTGTGTACACTTTGTGTGTATGTACACTGTTGTTTGTGTGTGTGTGTACACTGTGTGTTTGTGTGTGTACACTGTGTGTGTGTTTGTGTGTGTGTATGTACACTGTTGTGTGTGTGTAAACTGTTGTGTGTGTGTGTGTACACTGTGTGTGTGTTTGTGTGTGTGTATGTACACTGTTGTGTGTGTGTAAACTGTTGTGTGTGTGTGTGTGTGTGTACACTGTGCATGTGTGTGTACACTTGTGTTTGTGTGTGTGTGTGTGTGCGTGTACACTGTTGTGTGCATGTGTGTACACTGTTGTGTGTGTGTACACTGTTGTGTGTGTGTGTGTGAGAGAAAACATTGTTGTGTATGTGTGTACACTGATGTGTGTGTGTGTACACTTTGTGTGTGTGTACACTGTGTGTGTGCGTATACACAGTGAGTGTGTGTGTGTGTACACAGTGTGTGTTGCGTGTGTGTGTACACTGTGTGTACGTGTTTGTACACACAAATTGTGTGTGTGTGTGTTTGTACACAGTACTGTGTGTGTCTGTGTGTGTGTGTCCACAGTAGTGTGTGTGTGTACACTGTTGAGTGTGTGTACACAGTTTTGTGTGTGTGTGTACACAGTTGTGTGTGTGTGTAAACAGCTGTGTGTGTACACAGTTGTGTGTGTGTGTGTACACAGTTGTGTGTGTGTTTACACAGTTATGTGTGTGTGTGTGTGTGTACACAGTTGTGTGTGTGTGTGTGTACACAGTTGTGTGTGGGTGTACACAGTTGTGTGTGTGTGTGTACACTGTGTGTGTGTATACTGTTGTGTGTGTGTTTACACTGTGTGTGTACACTGTGTGTGTATATACACAGTGTGTGTGTGTGTGTGTGTACACAGCGTGTGTGTGTGTGTGTACACAGTGTGTGTGAGTATACACAGTGTGTGTATGTGTGTATACACAGTGAGTATGTGTGTGTACACAGTGTCTGCTGTGTGCGTGTGTACACTGTGTGTGTGTACACTCTTGTGTGTGAGTGTGTTCACAGTGTGCGTTTGTGTACACTGTGTGTTTGTTTGCAGACAGTTGTGTGTGTGTCTGTGTGTTTGTACACAGTTGTTTGTGTGTGTGTATACCGAATTATGTGTGTGTGTGTAAACAGTTGTGTGTGTGTGTACACATTTGTACGTGTACACAGTTTTGTGTGTGTGTATGTGTGTGTACACAGTTGTGTGTGTGTGTACACAGTTGTGTGTGTGTGTGTGTGTACACAGTTGTGTGTGTTTGTGTGTACACAGTTGTGCGTGTGTGTCTGTACACAGTTCTGTGTGTGTGTGTACACAGTTGTGTGTGTGTGTACACAGTTATGTGTGTGTGTGAGTGTACACAGTGTGTTTGTGTGTGTACACAGATGTGTGTGTGTACACAGTTGTGTTTGTGTACACAGTTGTGTGTGTGTATGTATAAACAGTATGTATGTATGTACACTGTGGGTATACACTTTGTGTGTGTGTGTACACTGTTGTGTGTGTGTACACTTTGTGTGTATGTACACTGTTGTGTGTGTGTGTGTACACTGTGTTTGTGTGTGTGTACACTGTGTGTGTGTTTGTGTGTGTGTATGTACACTGTTGTGTGTGTGTAAACTGTTGTGTTTGTGTGTGTGTGTACACTGTGTATGTGTGTGTACACTGTTGTGTTTGTGTGTATGTGTGTGTGTACACTGTGTGTGTGCGCGTGTACACTGGTGTGTGTGTGTGTGTACACTGTTGTGTGTGTGTACACTGTTGTGTGTGTGTGAGAACACTGTTGTGTATGTGTGTACACTGATGTGTGTGTGTCTACACTGTGTGTGTGTACACTTTGTGTGTGTGTGTACACTGTGCATGTGCGTATACACAGTGAGTGTGTGTGTGTACACAGTGTGTGTTGCGTGTGTGTGTACACTGTGTGTACGTGTTTGTACACACACAGTGTGTGTGTGTGTACACAGTACTGTGTGTGTGTGTGTGTGTACACAGTAGTGTGTGTGTGCACACTGTGTGTGTGTGTGTAAACTGTTGTGTGTGCGTGGGTGTACACAGTTGTGTTTGTATCTGTGTGTACAGAGTTGTGTGTGTGTGTGTACACAGTTGTGTGTGTGTGCACAAAATGTGTGTGTGTGTACACAGTTGTGTGTGTGTACACAGATGTGTGTGTGTACACAGTTGTGCTTGTGTACACATTTGTGTGTGTTTACACAGTTGTTTGTGTGTGTTTACACAGTTGTGTGTGTGTGAGTACACAGTTGTGTGTGTGTACACAGTTGTGTCCGTGTGTGAAATGTGTACACAGGTGTTTGTGTGTGTGTACACAGTTCTGTGTGTGTGTGTATACTGTTGAGTGTGTGTACAGTTTTGTGTGTGTGTACACAGTTGTGTGTGTGTGTGTGTGTGTGTGTAAAAAGCTGTGTGTGTACAGAGTTGTGTGTGTGTGTGTGTACACAGTTGTGTGTGTGTGTACACAGTTGTATGTGTGTGCACACAGCTGTGTGTGGGTGGGTGTATGTGTACACCGCTGTGTGTGTGTGTGCACTGTTGTGTGTGTGTGTACACTGTTGTGTGTGTGTACACTGTGTGTGTATGTACACTGTTGTGTGTAAACAGTGTGTGGGTGTACACAGTTGTGTGGTTGTACACAGTTATGTGTGTGTGTGTGTGTACACAGTGCGAGTGTGTACACAGTGTGTTTGTGTGTGTGTACACAGTTGTGTGTGTGTAGACAGTGTGTGTGTGTGTAGACAGTTGTGTGTGTGTGTGCACACTTTGTGTGTGTGTGTACACAGTGTGTATGTGTGGGTCTAAAGAGTTGTGTGTGTGTGTGTGTACACTGTGTGTGTGTACACTGTTGTGTGTATGTGTGTACACTGTGTGAAGTGTGTAACAGTTGTGTGTGTTTGTGTACACAGTTCTGTGTGTGTGTACACTGTTGACTGTGTGTACACAGTTTTGTGTGTGTGTACACAGTTGTGTTTGTGTGTGTACACAGCTGTGTGTGTGTGTACACAGTTGTGTGTGTGTGTACACAGTTGTGTTTGTGTGTGTACACAGTTGTGTGTGTGTGTACACAGTTTTGTGTGTGTGTACACAGTTGTGTGTGTGTGTACACAGTTGTGTGTGTGTATGTGTACACAGTTGTGTGTGTGTGTGCACAGCTGTGTGTGTGTGCACACAGTTGTTTGTGTGTGTGTACACAGTTGACTGTGTGTGTATACCGTTGTGGGTGTGTGTGTGTGTACAAAGTTGTGTGTGTGTTTGTACACAGTTTTGTGTTTGTGTGCATACACAGTTGTGTGTGTGTGTGTGTACACAGTTGTGTGTGTGTGTGTACACAGTTGTGTGTGTGTGTGTGTACACAGATTTGAGTGTATAAAGTTTTGTGTGTGTTTGTGTGAACATAGTTGGGTATGTGTGTGTGTAAACAGTTGTGTGTGTGTGTACACTGCTGTGTGTGTTTGTGTGTACACAATTGTGTGAATGTCTGTACACAGTTGTGTGTGTACACAGTTGTGTGTGTGTATACAGTTGTGTGTGTGTGCACACAGTTGTTTGTGTGTGTGTACACAGTTGAGTGTGTGTGTACACATTTGTGGGTGTGTGTGTGTTTGTGTACAAAGTTGTGTGTGTGTTTGTACACAGTTGTGTGTGTGTGTGCATACACAGTTGTGTGTGTGTACACAGTTGTGTGTGTGTGTGTACACAGTTGTGTGTGTGTGTGTGTGTGTACACAGTTTTGTGTGTGAGTACAAAGTTTTGTGTGTGTTTGTGTGAACACAGTTGGGTATGTGTGTGTGTAAACAGTAGTGTGTGTGTGTACACTGCTGTATGTGTTTGTGTGTATACAGTTGTGTGTGTGTCTGTACACAGTTGTGTGTGTGTGTACACAGAGTTTATGTGTGTGTACACTGTTGAGTGTGTGTGTACACAGTTGTGTGTGTGTACACACAGTTGTTTGTGTGTGTGTACACAGTTGAGTGGATGTGTGTGTACACAGTTGTGTGTGTGTGTATACAGTTGTGTGTGTGTGTGGACGGTGCACACAGTTGTGTGTGTGTGTACACAGTTGTGTGTGTGTGTACACAGTTGAGTGTGTGTACTCAGTTGTGTGTGTGTGTGTACACAGTTGCGTGTGTGTACACAGTAGTGTGTGTGTGTACACAGTTTTGTGTGTGTGTACACAGTTGTGTGTGTGTGTGTGTACACAGTTGTGTGTGTATACAGTTGTGTGTGTCTATACACAGTTGTGTGTGGGTGGGTGTATGTGTACACAGTTGTTTGTGTTTGTACACAGTTGTGGGCGTGTGCACACAGTTGTGTGTGTGGGTGTGTACACAGTGTGTGTGTGTATACACAGTGTGTGTGCGTGTATACACAGTTTGTGTGTGTGTGTACGCAGTTTTGTGTGTGTGTGTGTATACACAGTTGTGTGTGTTTGACAACAGTGTGTGCGTGTATACAGTGTGTGTGTGTGTGTGTACACAGATATGTGTGTGTGTGTGTACTCTGAGTGTGTGTGTACACTGTTGTGTGTGTGTGTACACTGTGTGTGTATGTACACTTTTGTGTTGCTGTGCACACTGTTGTGTGTGTGAGCATACTGTGTGCGTGTACACTTGTGTGTGTGTGCACACTGTGTGTTTGTGTGTGTGTACACTGTGTGTGTGTGTGTGTGTAAACTGTTGTGTGTGTGTTTGTGTGTGTAAACTGTGAGAGTGTACACTGTGTGTGTGTGTGTACACTGTGTGTGTGTATACACAGTGTGTGTGTGTGTACACAGTGTGTTATGTGTGTGTACGCTGTGTGTGTGTATATGCAGTGTGTGTGTACACAGTGTGTGTGTACATTGTGTGTGTGTGTTTACACTGTTGTGTGTGTGTACACAGTTCTGTGCGAGTGTTTACACTGTTGTGTGTGTGTGTGTGTACACAGTTTTGTGTGTGAGTACAAAGTTTTGTGTGTGTTTGTGTGAACACAGTTGGGTATGTGTGTGTGTAAACAGTTGTGTGTGTGTGTACACTGCTGTATGTGTTTGTGTGTATGCAGTTGTGTGTGTGTCTGTACACAGTTGTGTGTGTGTGTGTGTACACAGTTGTGTGTGTACACAGTTGTGTGTGTGTGTGTACACAGTTGTGTCTGTGTGTGTACACATTTGTGAGTGTATGTACACAGTAGTGTGTTTGTGTATACACAGTTGTGTGTGTGTCTGCACATAGTTGTGTGTGTGTGTGTGAACACAGTTGTGTGTGTGTGTGTGTGTGTGTGTACAATGTTGTGTCTGTGTGTGTACACAGTTGTGTGTGTATGTGCACAGTTGTGTGTGTGAGTGTGCGTGTACACAGTTGTGTGTGGGTGGGTGTGTGTATACACAGTTGTGTGTGTGTGCACACAGTTGTGTGAGTGTGTGTGTACACATGTATGTGTGTGTGTACACAGTTGTGGGTGTGTGTGTGTGTGTGTGTACACATTGTGGGGGTGTGTGTGTGTGTGTGTACAAATTGTGTGTGTGTGTGTGTATGCACAGTGCGCGTGTGTGTGTGTACACAGTGTGTGTTGTGTGTGTGTGTGTACACTGTGTATGTGTGTGTACACAGTGTGTGTACACAGTGTGTGTGTGTGTACACAGAGTTTATGTGTGTGTACACTGTTGAGTGTGTGTGTACACAGTTGTGTGTGTGTATGTATACACAGTGTGTGTGTGTGTATACAGTGTGTGGTGTGTGTACACAATTGTGTGTGTGTGTGTACACAGTGTGTGTGTGTATACACAGTGCGTGTGTGTGTACAGAGTTGTGTGTGTGTGTGTACACAGTTGTGAGTGTGTGTACACAGTGTGTGTGTACACTATGTGTGTGTACACATTGTGTGTGCGTGTATACACAGTGTGTGTGTGCACAGTGCGTGTTGTGTGTGTGTGTGTGTGTACACTGTGTGTGTGTATATATACAGTGCGTGTGTGTGTTCACTGTGTGTGTGTGTGTGTACACAGTTTTGTGTGTGTGTTTACACAGTTGTGTGTGTGTATGTACACAGCTGTGTTTTTGTGTACACAGTTGTGTGTGTCGGTCTACGCAGTTGTGTGTGTGTGTGTGTACACAGTTTTGTGTGTGTGTACAAAGTTTTGTGTTTGTTTGTGTGTACACAGTTGGGTATGTGTGTGTGTAAACAGTTGTGTGTGTGTGTACACTGCTGTGTGTGTTTGTGTGTACACATTTGTGTGTGTGTCTGTACACAGTTGTGTGTGTGTGTGTACACAGTTGTGTGTGTACACATTTGTGTGTGTGTGTGTACACAGTTGTGTCTGTGTGTGTGCGCACATTTGTGAGTGTATGTACACAGTAGTGTGTTTGTGTGTACACAGTTGTGTATGTGTCTGTACACAGTTGTGTGTGTGTGTGTGTGTGAACACAGATTTGTGTGTGTGTACAATGTTTTGTGTGTGTTTGTGTGAACACAGTTGGGTATGTGTGTGTGTAAACAGTTGTGTGTGTGTGTACACTGCTGTGTGTGTTTGTGTGTACACAGTTGTGTGTGTGTCTGTACACAGTTGTGTGTGTGTGTGTGTGTAAACAGTTGTGTGTGTACACAGATGTGTGTGTGTACACAGTTGTGTGTGTGTGCACACAGTTGTTTGTGTGTGTGTACACAGTTGAGTGGATGTGTGTGTACACAGTTGTGTGCGTGTGTATACAGTTGTGTGTGTGTGTGGACGGTGCACACAGTTGTGTGTGTGTGTACACAGTTGTGTGTTTGTGTACACAGTTGAGTGTTTGACAACAGTGTGTGTGTGTATACAGTGTGTGTGTGTGTGTACACAGATATGTGTGTGTGTGTGTACTCTGAGTGTGTGTGTACACTGTTGTGTGTGTGTGTACACTGTGTGTGTATGTACACTTTTGTGTTGCTGTGTACACTGTTGTGTGTGTGAGCATACTGTGTGCGTGTACACTTGTGTGTGTGCACACTGTGTGTTTGTGTGTGTGTACACTGTGTGTGTGTGTGTAAACTGTTGTGTGTGTGTTTGTGTGTGTAAACTGTGTGAGTGTACACTGTGTGTGTGTGTACACTGTGTGTGTGTATACACACTGTGTGTGTGTACACAGTGTGTGTTATGTGTGTGTACGCTGTGTGTGTGTATATGCAGTGTGTGTGTACACAGTGTGTGTGTACATTGTGTGTTTGTGTTTACATTGTTGTGTGTGTGTACACAGTTCTGTGCGAGTGTTTACACTGTTGTGTGTGTGTGTACACAATCGTGTGTGTGTGTGTACAAAGTTGTGTGTGTCTGTGTGTACACAGTTTTGTGTATGTGTGTGTACACAGTTGTGTGTGTGTGTACACAGTGTGTGTGTGTGTACACAGTTGTGTGTGTGTGAACACAGTTGTGTGTGTGTACACAGTGTGTGTGTGTATACAGTGTGTGTGTGTTTGTGTGTGTGTACACAGTTCTGTGTGTGTGTGTGTACACTGTGTGTGTGTACACTGTGTGTGCGCGTGTGTATGTGTGTACACATTGTATGTGTGTATACACAGTGTGTGTGTACACAGAATGTGTTGTGTGTGTGCGTACACTGTGTGAGTGTATATATGCAGTGTGTGTGTGTACACAGTGTGTGTGTGCATTGTGTGTGTGTGTACACTGTTGTGTGTGTGTGTACACTGTTGAGTGTGTGTGTTTACACAGTTGTGTGTTTGTGTGTAGACAGCTGTGTGTTTGTGTACACAGTTGTGTGTGTCTGTGTGTACACAGTCGTGTGTGTGTGTACTCAGTTGTGTGTGTACACAGTGTGTGAGTGTGTACACAGTGTGTGTGAGTGTACACTGTTGTCTGTGTGTGTGTGTACATAGTTGTGTGTGTGTGTACACAGTGTGTGTGTGTACACAGTTGTGTGTGTGAACACAGTTGTGTGTGTGTGTACACAGTGTGTGCACACAATTTTGTGTGTGTGTACACAGTTGTGTGTGTGTACAGAGATGTGTGTGCGTATGTACACAGTTGTGTGTGTGTATACAAAGTTGTGTGTGTGTGTGTACACAGTTGTGTGTGTTTGTGTACACTGTGTGTGTGTACACTGTGTGTGTGTATACACAGTGTGTGTGTGTACACAGTGTGTGTTATGTGTGTACGCTGTGTGTGTGTATATGCAGTGTGTGTGTACACAGTGTGTGTGTACATTGTGTGTGTGTCCTTACACTGTTGTGTGTGTGTACACAGTTCTGTGCGGGTGTTTACACTGTTGTGTGTGTGTGTACACAATCGTGTGTGTGTGTACACAGTTGTGTGTGTCTGTGTGTACACAGTTTCGTGTATGTGTGTGTACACAGTTGTGTGTGTATGTACACAGTGTGTGTGTGTGTGTGTACAGTTGTGTGTGTGTCTACACAGTTGTGTGTGTGTACACAGATGTGTGTGTGTGTGTGTACTCTGAGTGTGTGTGTACACTGTTGTGTGTGTGTGTACACTGTGTGTGTATGTACACTTTTGTGTTGCTGTGTACACTGTTGTGTGTGTGAGCATACTGTGTGCGTGTACACTTGTTTGTGTGTGCACACTGTGTGTTTCTGTGTGTGTACACTGTGTGTGTGTGTGTAAACTGTTGTGTGTGTGTGTAAACTGTTGTGTGTGTGTTTGTGTGTGTAAACTGTGTGAGTGTACACTGTGTGTGTGTGTGTGTACACTGTGTGTGTATACACAGTGTGTGTGTGTGTGTACACAGTGTGTGTTATGTGTGTGTATGCTGTGTGTGTGTATATGCAGTGTGTGTGTACACAGTGTGTGTGTACATTGTGTGTGTGTGTTTACACTGTTGTGTGTGTACACAGTTCTGTGCGAGTGTTTACACTGTTGTGTGTGTGTACACAATCGTGTGTGTGTGTACAAAGTTGTGTTTGTCTGTGTGTACACAGTTTTGTGTATGTGTGTCTACACAGTTGTGTGTGTGTGTACACAGTGTGTGTGTGTGTGTACACAGTTGAGTGTGTGTGAACACAGTTGTGTGTGTGTACACTGTGTGTGTGTGTATACAGTGTGTGTGTGTTTGTGTGTGTGTACACAGTTCTGTGTGTGTGTGTGTACACTGTGTGTGTGTACACTGTGTGTGTGCATGTGTATGTGTGTACACATTGTATGTGTGTATACACAGTGTGTGTGTACACAGAATGTGTTGTGTGTGTGCGTACACTGTGTGTGTGTATATATGCAGTGTGTGTGTGTACGCAGTGTGTGTGTGCATTGTGTGTGTGTGTACACTGTTGTGTGTGTGTGTACACTGCTGAGTGTGTGTGTTTACACAGTTGTGTGTGTGTGTAGACAGCTGTGTGTTTGTGTACACAGTTGTGTGTGTCTGTGTGTACACAGTCGTGTGTGTGTGTACTCAGTTGTGTGTGTACACAGTGTGTGAGTGTGTACACAGTGTGCGTGAGTGTACACTGTTGTCAGTGTGTGTGTGTACATAGTTGTGTGTGTGTGTGTACACAGTGTGTGTGTACACAGTTGTGTGTGAACACAGTTGTGTGTGTGTGTACACAGTGTGTGCGCACAATTTTGTGTGTGTGTGTACACAGTTGTGTGTGTGTACAGAGATGTGTGTGTGTATGTACACAGTTGTGTGTGTGTGTGTATACAAAGTTTTTTGTGTGTGTGTGTACACAGTTGTGTGTGTTTGTGTACACTGTGTGTGTGTACACTGTGTGTGTGTATACACAGTGTGTGTGTGTGTACTCAGTGTGTGTTATGTGTGTGTACGCTGTGTGTGTATATGCAGTGTGTGTGTACACAGTGTGTGTGTACATTGTGTGTGTGTCCTTACACTGTTGTGTGTGTGTACACAGTTCTGTGCGAGTGTTTACACTGTTGTGTGTGTGTGTACACAATCGTGTGTGTGTGTACACAGTTGTGTGTGTCTGTGTGTACACAGTTTCGTGTATGTGTGTGTACACAGTTGTGTGTGTATGTACACAGTGTGTGTGTGTGTGTGTACAGTTGTGTGTGTGTGTACACAGTTGTGTGTGTGTACACAGTGTGTGTGTATATACAGTGTGTGTGTGTGTTTGTGTGTGTGTACACAGTTGTGTGTGTGTGTGTGTACACTGTGTGTGTGTACACTGTGTGTGTGCGAGTGTATGTGTGTACACACTGTATGTGTGTATACACAGTGTGTGTGTGTACACAGAATGTGTTGTGTGTGTGCGTACACTGTGTGTGTATATATGCAGTGTGTGTGTGTACACAGTGTGTGTGCATTGTGTGTGTGTACACTGTTGTGTGTGTGTGTACACAGTTGTGTGTGTGTGTGTGTGTTTACACAGTTGTGTGTGTGTGTGTACACTGTGTGTGTGTACACTGTGTGTGTGTATACACAGTGTGTGTGTGTGTACTCAGTGTGTGTTATGTGTGTGTACGCTGTGTGTGTATATGCAGTGTGTGTGTACACAGTGTGTGTGTACATTGTGTATGTGTCCTTACACTGTTGTGTGTGTGTACACAGTTCTGTGCGAGTGTTTACACTGTTGTGTGTGTGTGTACACAATCGTGTGTGTGTGTACACAGTTGTGTGTGTCTGTGTGTACACAGTTTCGTGTATGTGTGTGTACACAGTTGTGTGTGTATGTACACAGTGTGTGTGTGTGTGTGTACAGTTGTGTGTGTGTGTACACAGTTGTGTGTGTGTACACAGTGTGTGTGTGTATATACAGTGTGTGTGTGTGTTTGTGTGTGTGTACACAGTTGTGTGTGTGTGTGTGTACACTGTGTGTGTGTACACTGTGTGTGTGCGAGTGTATGTGTGTACACACTGTATGTGTGTATACACAGTGTGTGTGTGTACACAGAATGTGTTGTGTGTGTGCGTACACTGTGTGTGTATATATGCAGTGTGTGTGTGTACACAGTGTGTGTGCATTGTGTGTGTGTACACTGTTGTGTGTGTGTGTACACAGTTGTGTGTGTGTGTGTGTGTTTACACAGTTGTGTGTGTGTGTGTAGACAGCTGTGTGTTTGTGTACACAGTTGTGTGTGTCTGTGTGTACACAGTTGTGTGTGTGTGTGTGTACCCAGTTGTGTGTGTGTGTACACAGTGTGTGTGTGTGTGTACACAGTGTGTTTGAGTGTACACTGTTTTCTGTGTGAAGGTACACAGTTGTGTGTGTGTGTGTGTACACAGTGTGTGTGTGTGCATACACAGTTGTTTGTGTGTGTACACAGTTGTGTGTGTGTGCACACATTGTGTGTGTACACAATTGTGTGTGCGTGTGTGTGTGTACACAGTTGTGTGTGTGTACAGAGATGTGTGTGTGTATGTACACAGTTGTGTGTGTGTGTGTATACACAGTTGTGTGTGTGTGTGTACACAGTTGTTTGTGTAAACTGTGTGTGTGTGTGTACACTGTGTGTGTGTGTGTACACAGTGTGTATGTGTGGGTCTACAGAGTTGTGTGTGTGTGTGTGTACACTGTGTGTGTGTACACTGTTGTGTGTGTGTGTACACTGTATGTGTTTGTACACTGTTGTGTGTGTGTACACTGTTGTGTGTGTTTGTGTCTACACTGTGAGGTTGTGTGTACACTGTTGTGTGTGTGTGTGCACACCTTGTGTGTGTGTGTACACAGTGTGTATGTGTGGGTCTACAGAGTTGTGTGTATGTGTGTACACTGTGTGTGTGTACACTGTTGTGTGTGTGTACACTGTGTGTGTTTGTACACTGTTGTGTGTGTGTACACTGTTGTGTGTGTTTGTGTCTACACTGTGAGGTTGTGTGTACACTGTTGTGTGTGTTTCTGTGTGTGGGTACACTGTGTGTTTTTGTCTGTGTGTACACTGTGTGTGTGTGTACACTGTTTTGCGTGTGTGTACACTGTGTGTGTGTACACTGTTGTGTGTGTGTACACTGTTGTGTGTGCATGTGTGTGTACACTATGAGTGTGTGTCTATAAACAGTGTGTCTGTGTGTCTGTATACAGAGTGTGTTGTGTGTGTACACTGTGTGTGTTTGCGTTTATGCAGTGTGTGTGTACACAGTGTGTGTTTGTGTATACTGTGTGTGTGTATGTACACTGTTGTGAGTGTGTGTGTGTGTACACAGTTGTGTGTGTGTTTACACAGATGTGTGTGTGTGTACACAGTTGTGTGTGTGTACATAGTATGTGTGTGTGTGTGTACACAGTTGTGTGTGTGTACATTTTTGTGTGTTTACACAGTTGTGTGTGTGTGTTTCCGCAGTTGTGTGTGTGTGTGTGTACACAGTTGTGTGTGTGTGTGTACACTGTGTGTGTGTACACTGTGTGTGTGCGAGTGTATGTGTGTACACACTGTATGTGTGTATACACAGTGTGTGTGTGTACACAGAATGTGTTGTGTGTGTGTCTACACTGTGTGTGTATTTATGCAGTGTGTGTGTGTACACAGTGTGTGTGCATTGTGTGTGTGTACACTGTTGTCTGTGTGTGTACACAGTTGTGTGTGTGTGTGTGTTTACACAGTTGTGTGTGTGTGTGTAGACAGCTGTGTGTTTGTGTACACAGTTGTGTGTGTCTGTGTGTACACAGTTGTGTGTGTGTGTGTACCCAGTTGTGTGTGTGTGTACACAGTGTGTGTGTGTGTACACAGTGTGTTTGAGTGTACACTGTTTTCTGTGTGTGTGTACACAGTTGTGTGTGTGTGTGTACACAGTGTGTGTGTGTGTGCATACACAGTTGTGTGTGTGTGTACACAGTTGTGTGTGTGTGTACACATTGTATGTGTACACAATTGTGTGTGTGTGTGTGTGTACACAGTTGTGTGTGTGTGTACAGAGATGTGTGTGTGTATGTACACAGTTGTGTGTGTGTGTATACACAGTTGTGTGTGTGTGTGTGTGTGTACACAGTTGTGTGTGTTTGTGTACAATGTGTGTGTACACTGTGTGTGTGTACACAGTGTGTATGTGTGGGACTACAGAGTTGTGTGTGTGTGTGTACACTGTGTGTGTGTACACTGTTGTGTGTATGTGTACACTGTGTGTGTTTGTACACTGTTGTGTGTGTGTACACTGTTGTGTGTGTTTGTGTCTACACTGTGAGGTTGTGTGTACACTGTTGTGTGTCTGTGTGTGTGTGTGCACACTTTGTGCGTGTGTGTACACAGTGTGTATGTGTGGGTCTATAGAGTTGTGTGTATGTGTGTACACTGTGTGTGTGTACACTGTTGTGTGTGTGTGTACACTGTGTGTGTTTGCACACTGTTGTGTGTGTGTACACTGTTGTGTGTGTTTGTGTGTACACTGTGTGTGTGTGTGTACACTGTTGTGTGTGTGTGTGTTTACACAGTTGTGTGTGTGTGTGTAGACAGCTGTGTGTTTGTGTACACAGTTGTGTGTGTCTGTGTGTACACAGTTGTGTGTGTGTGTGTGTACCCAGTTGTGTGTGTGTGTACACAGTGTGTGTGTGTGTGTACACAGTGTGTTTGAGTGTACACTGTTTTCTGTGTGAAGGTACACAGTTGTGTGTGTGTGTGTGTGTACACAGTGTGTGTGTGTGCATACACAGTTGTGTGTGTGTGTACACAGTTGTGTGTGTGTGCACACATTGTGTGTGTACACAATTGTGTGTGTGTGTGTGTGTACACAGTTGTGTGTGTGTACAGAAATGTGTGTGTGTATGTACACAGTTGTGTGTGTGTGTATACACAGTTGTGTGTGTGTGTGTACACAGTTGTGTGTGTTTGTGTACACTGTGTGTGTGTACACTGTGTGTGTGTGTACACAGTGTGTATGTGTGGGTCTACAGAGTTGTGTGTGTGTGTGTGTACACTGTGTGTGTGTACACTGTTGTGTGTGTGTGTACACTGTGTGTGTTTGTACACTGTTGTGTGTGTGTACACTGTTGTGTGTGTTTGTGTCTACACTGTGAGGTTGTGTGTACACTGTTGTGTATGTGTGTGTGTGCACACTTTGTGTGTGGGTGTACACAGTGTGTATGTGTGGGTCTACAGAGTTGTGTGTATGTGTGTACACTGTGTGTGTGTACACTGTTGTGTGTGTGTACACTGTGTGTGTTTGTACACTGTTGTGTGTGTGTACACTGTTGTGTGTGTTTGTGTCTACACTGTGAGGTTGTGTGTACACTGTTGTGTGTGTTTCTGTGTGTGGGTACACTGTGTGTATTTGTCTGTGTGTACACTGTGTGTGTGTGTACACTGTTTTGCGTGTGTGTGTACACTGTGTGTGTGTACACTGTTGTGTGTGTGTACACTGTTGTGTGTGCGTGTGTGTGTACAGTATGAGTGTGTGTGTATAAACAGTGTGTCTGTGTGTCTGTATACAGAGTGTGTTGTGTGTGTACACTGTGTGTGTTTGCGTTTATGCAGTGTGTGTACACAGTGTGTGTTTGTGTATACTTTGTGTGTGTATGTACACTGTTGTGAGTGTGTGTGTGTGTACACAGTTGTGTGTGTGTTTACACAGATGTGTGTGTGTGTACACAGTTGTGTGTGTGTACATAGTATGTGTGTGCGTGTGTGTGTACACAGTTTTGTGTGTGTACACATTTTTGTGTGTTTACACAGTTGTGCGTGTGTGTTTCCGCAGTTGTGTGTGTGTGTGTACACAGTTGAGTGTGTGTGTGTACACTGTGTGTGTGTACACTGTGTGTGTGCGAGTGTATGTGTGTACACACTGTATGTGTGTATACACAGTGTGTGTGTGTACACAGAATGTGTTGTGTGTGTGCGTACACTGTGTGTGTATATATGCAGTGTGTGTGTGTACACAGTGTGTGTGCATTGTGTGTGTATACACTGTTGTGTGTGTGTGTACACAGTTGTGTGTGTGTGTGTGTTTACACAGTTGTGTATGTGTGTGTGTAGACAGCTGTGTGTTTGTGTACACAGTTGTGTGTGTCTGTGTGTACACAGTTGTGTGTGTGTGTGTACCCAGTTGTGTGTGTGTGTACACAGTGTGTGTGTGTGTGTACACAGTGTGTTTGAGTGTACACTGTTTTCTGTGTGTGTGTACACAGTTGTGTGTGTGTGTACACAGTGTGTGTGTGTGTACACAGTTGTGTGTGTGTGTACACATTGTGTGTGTACACAATTGTGTGTGTGTGTGTACACAGTTGTGTGTGTGTACAGAGATGTGTGTGTGTATGTACACAGTTGTGTGTGTGTGTATACACAGTTGTGTGTGTGTGTACACAGTTGTGTGTGTTTGTGTACACTGTGTGTGTACACTGTGTGTGTGTGTGTGTGTACACAGTGTGTATGTGTGGGTCTACAGAGTTGTGTGTGTGTGTGTATACACTGTGTGTGTGTACACTGTTGTGTGTGTGTGTACACTGTGTGTGTTTGTACACTGTTGTGTGAGTGTACACTGTTGTGTGTGTTTGTGTCTACACTGTGAGGTTGTGTGTACACTGTTGTGTGTGTGTGTGTGTGTGTGTGCACACTTTGTGTGTGTGTGTACACAGTGTGTATGTGTGGGTCTACAGAGTTGTGTGTATGTGTGTACACTGTGTGTGTGTACACTGTTGTGTGTGTGTGTACACTGTGTGTGTTTGTACACTGTTGTGTGTGTGTACACTGTTGTGTGTGTTTGTGTGTACACTGTGTGTGTGTGTACACTGTTGTGTGTGTCTACACTGTTGTGTGTGCGTGTGTGTGGGTACACTGTGTGTTTTTGTCTGTGTGTACACTGTGTGTGTGTGTACACTGTTTTGTGTGTGTGTGTACACTGTGTGTGTGTACACTGTTGTGTGTGTGTACACTGTTGTGTGTGCGTGTGTGTGTACACTATGAGTGTGTGTGTATAAACAGTGTGTCTGTGTGTCTGTATACAGTGTGTTGTGTGTGTACACTGTGTGTGTTTGCGTTTATGCAGTGTGTGTGTACACAGTGTGTGTTTGTGTATACTGTGTGTGTGTATGTACACTGTTGTGAGTGTGTGTGTGTGTACACAGTTGTGTGTGTGTTTACACAGATGTGTGTGTGTGTACACAGTTGTGTGTGTGTGTACATAGTATGTGTGTGTGTACACAGTTGTGTGTGTGTACACATTTTTGTGTGTTTACACAGTTGTGCGTGTGTGCTTCTGCAGTTGTGTGAGTGTGTGTACACAGTTGTGTGTGTGTGTGAAGTGTGTACACAGTTGTCTGTGTTTGTGTACACAGTTTTGTGTGTGTGTACACTGTTGAGTGTGTGTACACAGTTGTATGTGCGTGTACACAGTTGTGTGTGTGTGTTTGTACACAGTTGTGTGTGTGTACACAGTTGTGTTTGTGTGTGTACACAGTTGTGTGTGTGTGTGTGTACACAGCTGTGTGTGTGTGTACACAGTTGTGTGTGTGTGTGTACACAGCTTTATGTGTGTGTACACAGTTGCGTGTGTGTGTGCACACAGTTGTCTGTGTGTGTGTACACAGTTGAGTGTGTGTGTACGCAGTTGTGTGTGTGTACAAAGTTGAGTGTGTGTTTGTTCACCGTTTTGTGTGTGGGCATACACGGTTGTGTGTGTGTGTTTGTGTGTGTGTACACAGTTGTGTGTGTGTGTGTACACAGTTGTGTGTGTGTACACAGTTTTGTGTGTGTGTACAAAGTTTCGTGTTTGTTTGTGTGTACACCGTTGGGTATGAGTGTGTGTAAACAGTTGTGTGTGTGTGTACACTGCGTTGGGTGTTTGTGTGTACACAGTTGTGTGTGTGTCTGTACACAGTTGTGTGTGTGTGTGTACACAGTTGTGTGTGTACACAGTTGTGTGTGTGTACACAGTTGTGTCTGTGTGTGTGCACACATTTGTGAGTGTATGTACACAGTAGTGTGTTTGTGTGTACACAGTTGTGTATGTGTCTGTACGCAGTTGTATGTGTGTGTGAACATAGATTTGTGTGTGTGTACAAAGTTTTGTGTGTGTTTGTGTGAACACAGTTGGGTATGTGTGTGTGTAAACAGTTGTATGTGTGTGTACACTGCTGTGTGTGATTGTGTGTACACTGTTGTGTGTGTGTCTGTACACCGTTGTGTGTGTGTGTAAACAGTTGTGTGTGTACACAGTTGTGTGTGTGTACACAGTTGTATGTGTGTGCACACAGTTGTTTGTTTGTGTGTACACAGTTGTGTGTGTGTACACAGTTCTCTGTGTGTGTACACAGTTGAGTGTGTGTACTCAGTTGTGTGTGTACACAGTTGCGTGTGTGTGTGTGTAAACAGTAGTGTGTTTGTGTACACAGTTGTGTGTGTGTGTACACAGTTGTGTGTGTGTGTGTGTACACAGTTGTGTGTGTACACAGTTGTGTGTGTCTATACACAGTTGTGTCTGGGTGGGTGTATGTGTACATAGTTGTTTGTGTTTGTACACAGTTGTGGGCTTGTGCACACAGTTGTGTGTGTGGGTGTGTACACAGTGTGTGTGTGTATACACAGTGTGTGTGCGTGTATACACAGTTTGTGTGTGTGTGTACGCAGTTTTGTGTGTGTGTGTGTATACACAGTTGTGTGTGTTTGACAACTGTGTGTGTGTGTATACAGTGTGTGTGTGTGTGTACACAGATGTGTGTGTGTGTACTCTGAGTGTGTGTGTACACTGTTGTGTGTGTGTACACTGTGTGTGTGTGTATGTACACTTTTGTGTTGGTGTGTACACTGTTGTGTGTGTGAGCATACTGTGTGCGTGTACACTTGTGTGTGTGTGCACACTGTGTGTTTGTGTGTGTGTACACTGTGTGTGTGTGTAAACTGTTGTGTGTGTGTGTAAACTGTTGTGTGTGTGTTTGTGTGTGTAAACTGTGTGAGTGTACACTGTGTGTGTATGCGTGTACACTGTGTGTGTGTATACACAGTGTGTGTGTGTACACAGTGTGTGTTATGAGTGAGTACGCTGTGTTTGTGTATATGCAGTGTGTGTGTACACAGTGTGTGTGTACTTTGTGTGTGTGTGTTTACACTGTTGTGTGTGTGTACACAGTTCTGTGCGAGTGTTTACACCGTTGTGTGTGTGTGTGTGTACACAATCGTGTGTGTGTGTACAAAGTTGTGTGTGTCTGTGTGTACACAGTTTTGTGTATGTCTGTGTACACAGTTGTGTGTGTGTGTTTACACTGTTGTGTGTGTGTACACAGTTCTGTGCGAGTGTTTACACCGTTGTGTGTGTGTGTGTGTACACAATCGTGTGTGTGTGTACAAAGTTGTGTGTGTCTGTGTGTACACAGTTTTGTGTATGTCTGTGTACACAGTTGTGTGTGTGTGTACACTGTGTGTGTGTGTGTGTGTACACAGTTGTGTGTGTGTACACAGTGTGTGTGTATGTATACAGTGTGTGTGTGTTTGTGTGTGTGTACACAGTTCTGTGTGTGTGTGTAAACTGTGTGTGTGTACACTGTGTGTGTGCGTGTGTATGTGTGTACACATTGTATGTGTGTATACACAGTGTGTGTGTACACAGAATGTGTTGTGTGTGTGTGCGTACAGTGTGTGTGTGTGTATATGCAGTGTGTGTGTGTGTACGCAGTGTGTGTGTGCATTGTGTGTGTGTGTACACTGTCGTGTGTGTGTGTACACAGTTGTGTGTGTGTGTTTACACAGTTGTGTGTGTGTGTGTAGACAGCTGTGTGTTTGTGTACACAGTTGTGTGTGTCTGTGTGTACACAGTTGTGTGTGTGTGTGTACTCAGTTGTGTGTGTGTGTACACAGTGTGTGTGTGTGTACACAGTGTGTGTGAGTGTACACTGTTGTCTGTGTGTGTGTGTACACAGTTGTGTGTGTGTGTACACAGTGTGTGTGTGTGCGTACACAGTTGTGTGTGTGTACACAGTGTGTGTGTACACAATTTTGTGTGTGTGTGTACACAGTTGTGTGTGTGTACAGAGATGTGTGTGTATGTACACAGTTGTGTGTGTGTGTGCGTGTATACACAGTTGTGTGTGTGTGTACACAGTTGTGTGTTTTTGTGTACACTGTGTGTGTGTACACTGTGTGTGTGTGTACACTGTGTGTGTGTATACACAGTGTGTGTGTGTGTTCACAGTGTGTGTTATGTGTGTGTACGCTGTGTGTGTGTATATGCAGTGTGTGTACACAGTGTGTGTGTACATTGTGTGTGTGTCCTTACACTGTTGTGTGTGAGTGTACACAGTTCTGTGCGAGTGTTTACACTGTTGTGTGTGTGTGTACACAATTGTGTGTGTGTGTACACATTTGTGTGTGTCTGTGTGTACACAGTTTTGTGTATGTGTGTGTACACAGTTGTGTGTTTGTGTACACTGTGTGTGTGTATACACTGTGTGTGTGTATACGCAGTGTGTGTGTGTGTACACAGTGTGTGGTATGTGAGTGTACGCTGTATGTGTGTATATGCAGAGTGTGTGTGTACACAGTGTGTGTGTGTACATTGTGTTTGTGTCCTTACACTGTTGTGTGTGTGTACACAGTTCTGTGCGAGTGTTTACACTGTTGTGTGTGTGTGTGTACACAATCGTGTGTGTGTGTAAAAAATTCTGTGTGTCTGTGTGTACACAGTTTTGTATATGTGTGTGTACACAGTTGTGTGTGTGTGTGTACACAGTGTGTGTGTGTGAGTCTGTGTGTGTGTACACAGTTGTGTGTGTGTGTACACAGTTGTGTGTGTGTACGCAGTGTGTGTATATATACAGTGTGTGTGTGTTTGTGTGTGTGTACACAGTACTGTGTGTGTGTGTGTGTGTGTACACTGTGTGTGTGTACACTGTGTGTGCGTGTGTATGTGTGTACACATTGTATGTGTGTATACACAGTGTGTGTGTGTACACAGAATGTGTTGTGTGTGTGTGTACACTGTGTGTGTGTATATATGCAGTGTGTGTGTGTGTACGCAGTGTGTGTGTGCATTGTGTGTGTGTGTACAATGTTGTGTGTGTGTGTACACAGTTGTGTGTGTGTGTTTACACAGTTGTGTGTGTGTGTGTAGACAGCTGTGTGTTTGTCTACACAGTTGTGTGTGTCTGTGCGTACACAGTTGTATGTGAGTGTGTACACAGTTGTGTGTGTGTGTGTACACAGTGTGTGTGTGTGTACACAGTGTGTGTGTGAGTGTACACTGTTGTCTGTGTGTGTGTGTGTACACAGTTGTGTGTGTGTGTGCGTGTGTGTGTGTGTAAACAGTTGTGTGTGTGTGTACACAGTGTGTGTGTGTGCGTACACAGTTGTGTGTGTGTACACAGTTGTGTGTGTGTGTACACAATGTGTGTGTGTGTACACAATTGTGTGTGTGTGTGTGTACACAGTTGAGTGTGTGTACAGAGATGTGTGTGTGTATGTACACAGTTGTGTGTGTGTGTGTATACACAGTTGTGTGTGTGTGTGTACACAGTTGTGTGTGTTTGTGTACACTGTGTGTGTGTGTACACTGTGTGTGTGTGTACACTGTGTGTGTGTATACACAGTGTGTGTGTGTACACAGTGTGTGTTATGTGTGTGTGCGCTGTGTGTGTGTATATGCAGTGTGTGTGTACACAGTGTGTGTGTACATTGTGTGTGTGTCCTTACACTGTTGTGTGTGTGTACACAGTTCTGTGCGAGTGTTTACACTGTTGTGTGTGTGTGTACACAATCGTGTGTGTGTGTACACAGTTGTGTGTGTCTGTGTGTACACAGTTGTGTGTGTGTGTGTGTACACAGTGTGTGTGTGTGTGTGTACACAGTTGTGTGTGTGTACACAGTTGTGTGTGTGTGTACACAGTGTGTGTGTGTATACAGTGTGTGTGTGTTTGTGTGTGTTTACACAGTTCTGTGTGTGTACACTGTGTGTGTGTACGCTGTGTGTGTGCGTGTGTATGTGTGTACACATTGTATGTGTGTATACACAGTGTGTGTGTGTACACAGAATGTGTTGTGTGTGTGTGTACACTGTGTGTGTGTATATATGCAGTGTGTGTGTATACGCAGTGTGTGTGTGCATTGTGTGTGTGTACCATGTTGTGTGTGTGTGTACACAGTTGTGTGTGTGTGTTTACACAGTTGTGTGTGTGTGTGTAGACAGCTGTGTGTTTGTCTACACAGTTGTGTGTGTCTGTGCGTACACAGTTGTATGTGAGTGTGTACACAGTTGTGTGTGTGTGTACACAGTGTGTGTGTGTGTACACAGTGTGTGTGTGAGTGTACACTGTTGTCTGTGTGTGTGTGTACACAGTTGTGTGTGTGTGTGTGCGTGTGTGTGTGTGTAAACAGTTGTGTGTGTGTGTACACAGTGTGTGTGTGCGTACACAGTTGTGTGTGTGTACACAGTTGTGTGTGTGTGTACACAATGTGTGTGTGTGTACACAATTGTGTGTGTGTGTGTACACAGTTGAGTGTGTGTACTGAGATGTGTGTGTATGTACACAGTTGTGTGTGTGTGTGTATACACAGTTGTGTGTGTGTGTGTACACAGTTGTGTGTGTTTGTGTACACTGTGTGTGTGTGTACACTGTGTGTGTGTGTACACTGTGTGTGTATACACAGTGTGTGTGTGTACACAGTGTGTGTTATGTGTGTGTGCGCTGTGTGTGTGTATATGCAGTGTGTGTGTACACAGTGTGTGTGTACATTGTGTGTGTGTCCTTACACTGTTGTGTGTGTGTACACAGTTCTGTGCGAGTGTTTACACTGTTGTGTGTGTGTGTGTACACAATCGTGTGTGTGTGTACACAGTTGTGTGTGTCTGTGTGCACACAGTTTTGTGTGTGTGTGTGTACACAGTGTGTGTGTGTGTGTACACAGTTGTGTGTGTGTACACAGTTGTGTGTGTGTGTACACAGTGTGTGTGTGTATACAGTGTGTGTGTGTTTGTGTGTGTGTACACAGTTCTGTGTGTGTGTGTGTGTGTACACTGTGTGTACGCTGTGTGTGTGCGTGTGTATGTGTGTACGCATTGTATGTGTGTATACACAGTGTGTGTGTGTACACAGAATGTGTTGTGTGTGTGCGTACACTGTGTGTGTGTGTATACACAGTTGTGTGTGTTTGACAACAGTGTGTGTGTGTGTATACAGTGTGTGTGTGTGTACACAGATGTGTGTGTGTGTGTGTGTGTTTGTACTCTGAGTGTGTGTGTACACTGTTGTGTGTGTGTGTACACTGTGTATGTGTATGTACACTTTTGTGTTGGTGTGTACACTGTTGTGTGTGTGAGAATACTGTGTGCGTGTACACTTGTGTGTGTGTGCACACTGTGTGTTTGTGTGTGTACACTGTGTGTGTGTGTGTAAACTGTTGTGTGTGTGTGTAAACTGTTGTGTGTGTGTTTGTGTGTGTAAACTGTGTGTGTACACTGTGTGTGTGTGTGTACACTGTGTGTGTGTATACACAGTGTGTGTGTGTGTACACAGTGTGTGTTATGTGTGTGTACGCTGTGTGTGTGTATATGCAGTGTGTGTGTACACAGTGTGTGTGTACATTGTGTGTGTGTCCTTACACTGTTGTGTGTGTGTACACAGTTCTGTGCGAGTGTTTACACTGTTGTGTGTGTGTGTGTGTACACAATCGTGTGTGTGTGTACGAAGTTGTGTGTGTCTGTGTGTACACAGTTTTGTGTATGTGTGTACACAGTTGTGTGTGTGTGTGTGTGTGTACACAGTTGTGTGTGTGTGTACACAGTTGTGTGTGTGTACACAGTTGTGTGTGTATACAGTGTGTGTGTGTTTGTGTGTGTGTACACAGTTCTGTGTGTGTGTGTACACTGTGTGTGTGTACACTGTGTGTGTGAGTAAACTGTTGTGTGTGTGTTTGTGTGTGTAAACTGTGTGAGTGTACACTGTGTGTGTGTGTGTACACTGTGTGTGTATAAACTGTGTGTGTGTATACACAGTGTGTGTTATGTGTGTGTACGCTGTGTGAGTGTATATGCAGTGTGTGTGTACACAGTGTGTGTGTACATTGTGTGTGTGTGTTTACACTGTTGTGTGTGTGTACACAGTTCTGTGCGAGTGTTTACACTGTTGTGTGTGTGTGTGTACACAATCGTGTGTGTGTGTACAAAGTTGTGTGTGTCTGTGTGTACACAGTTTTGTGTATGTGTGTGTACACAGTTGTGTGTGTGTGTGTACACAGTGTGTGTGTGTATGTGTCTGTATGTGTGTACACAGTTGTGTGTGTGTGTACACAGTTGTGTGTGTGTACACAGTGTCTGTGTATACAGTGTGCGTGTGTTTGTGTGTGTGTACACAGTTCTGTGTGTGTGTGTACACTGTGTGTGTGTACACTGTGTGTGTGCGTGTGTATGTGTGTAAACATGGTATGTGTGTATACTCAGTGTGTGTGTGTACACATAATGTGTTGTGTGTGTGCGTACACTGTGTGTGTGTATATATGCAGTGTGTGTGTGTACGCAGTGTGTGTGTGCATTGTGTGTGTGTGTACACTGTTGTGTGAGTGTGTACACAGTTGTGTGTGTGTGTTTACACAGTTTTGTGTGTGTGTAGACAGCTGTGTGTTTGTGTACACAGTTGTGTGTGTCTGTGTGTACACAGTTGTGTGTGTGTGTGTACCCAGTTGTGTGTGTGTGTACACAGTGTGTGTGTGTGTACACAGTGTGTGTGTGAGTGTACACTGTTGTCTGTGTGTGTGTGTACACAGTTGTGTGTGTGTGTGTGTACACAGTTGTGTGTGTGTGTACACACTGCGTGTGTACACAATTTTGTGTGTGTGTACACAGTTGAATGTGTGTACAGAGATGTGTGTGTGTATGTACACAGTTGTGTGTGTGTGTGTGTACACAGTTGTGTGTGTTTGTGTACACTGTGTGTGTGTATACACTGTGTGTGTGTATACGCAGTGTGTGTGTGTACACAGTGTGTGTTATGTGTGTGTACGCTGTGTGTGTATATTGTGTGTGTGTGTACACAGTGTGTGTGTGTACATTGTGTTTGTGTCCTTACACTGTTGTGTGTGTGTACACAGTTCTGTGCGAGTGTTTACACTGTTGTGTGTGTGTGTGTACACAATCGTGTGTGTGTGTACAAAATTATGTGTGTCTGTGTGTACACAGTTTTGTATATGTGTGTGTACACAGTTGTGTGTGTGTGTATACACAGTGTGTGTGTGTGAGTCTGTGTGTGTGTACACCGTTGTGTGTGTGTTACACAGTTGTGTGTGTGTACACAGTGTGTGTGTATATACAGTGTGTGTGTGTTTGTGTGTGTGTACACAGTTCTGTGTGTGTGTGTGTACACTGTGTGTGTGTACACTGTGTGTGTGCGTGTACACAGTGTGTGTGTGAGTGTACACTGTTGTCTGTGTGTGTGTGTACACAGTTGTGTGTGTGTGTGTGTACACAGTTGTGTGTGTGTGTACACAGTGTGTGTGTGCGTACACAGTTGTGTGTGTCTACACAGTTGTGTGTGTGTGTACACACTGTGTGTGTGTGTGTACAGTGTGTGTGTGTTTGTGTGTGTACACAGTTCTGTGTGTGTACACTGTGTGTGTGTACACTGTGTGTGTGCGAGTGTATGTGTGTACACACTGTATGTGTGTATACACAGTGTGTGTGTGTACACAGAATGTGTTGTGTGTATGCGTACACTGTGTGTGTATATATGCAGTGTGTGTGTGTACACAGTGTGTGTGCATTGTGTGTGTGTACACTGTTGTGTGTGTGTGTACACAGTTGTGTGTGTGTGTGTGTTTACACAGTTGTGTGTGTGTGTGTGTAGTCAGCTGTGTGTTTGTGTACACAGTTGTGTGTGTCTGTGTGTACACAGAAGTGTGTGTTTGTGTACCCAGTTGTGTGTGTGTGTACACAGTGTGTGTGTGTGTGTACACAGTATGTTTGAGTGTACACTGTTTTCTGTGTGTGTGTACACAGTTTTGTGTGTGTGTGTGTGTGTGTGTGTGTGTGTGTACACAGTGTGTGTGTGTGCATACACAGTTGTGTGTGTGTGTACACAGTTGTGTGTGTGTGTACACATTGCGTGTGTACACAATTGTGGGTGTGTGTGTACACAGTTGTGTGTGTGTACAGCGATGTGTGTGTGTATGTACACAGTTGTGTGTGTGTGTATACACAGTTGTGTGTGTGTGTGTACACAGTTGTGTGTGTTTGTGTACACTCTGTGTGTGTACACTGTGTGTGTGTGTACACTGTTATCTGTGTCTGTGTGTATACTGTTGTGTGTGTGTGTGTGTGTTCACAGTGTGCGTGTGTGTACACAGTGTTTGTGTGTGTGTACAATGTTGTGTCTGTACACAGTTGTGTGTGTGTGTGTATACACAGTGTGTGTGTGTGTACACTGTTGTGTTTGTGTGTGTGTACAGTGTGTGTGTGTGCGTGTACACTGTTGTGTGTGTGTGCACACTGTTGTGTGTGTGTACACTGTTGTGTGTGTGTGTGTGTGAACACTGTTGTGTGTGTGTGTACACTGTGTGTGTACACTTTGGTTTTGTGTGTACACTGTGTGTGTGTATACACAGTGAGTGTATGTGTACACAGTGTGTGTTGCGTGTGTGTGTGTACACAGTGTGTACATGTTTGTAGACACACAGTAGTGTGTGTGTGTACAGTTTTGTGTGTGTGTGTACACAGTGTGTGTGTGTACACAGTTGTGTGCTCATGTATAAACAGTATGTGTGTGTGTGTGTGTACACTGGTGTGTGTGTGTGTGTGTACACTGTGTGTGTATGTACACTGTTGTGTGTGTGTGTGCACTGTGTGTTTGTGTATGTGTACACTGTGTGTGTGTTTGTGTGTGTGTATGTACACTGTTGTGTTGGTGTAAACTGCTGTGTGTGTGTGTGTAAACTGTGTGTGTGTGTGTACACTGTTGTGTGCGTGTGTGTACACTGTTGTGTGTGTGTACACTGTTGTGTGTGTGTGTGTGTGTGAGAGAGAACACTGTTGTGTATGTGTGTACACTGATGTGTGTGTGTACACTGTGCGTTTACACTTTGGTTTTGTGTGTACACTGTGTGTGTTTGTATACACAGTGAGTGTGTGTGTACACAGTGTGTGTTGAGTGTGTGTGCACACTGTGTGTACATGTTTGTAGACACACTGTGTGTGTATGTGTGTACACAGTATTGTGTGTGTCTGTGTGTGTGCGTACACAGTAGTGTGTTGCGTGTGTGTGTGCACACTGTGTGTACATGTTTGTAGACACACAGTGTGTGTGAGTGTTTGCACAGTACTGTGTGTGTCTGTGTGTGTGTACACAGTAGTGTGTGTGCGCACAGTGTGTGTGTGTGTGCACTGTTGTGTGTGTGTGTACACAGTTGTGTGTGTGTGTCTGTGTGTACACAGTTGTGTGTGTCTGTGTGTGTACACAGTTGTGTGTGTGCACACAGTGTGTGTGTGTGTGTACACAGTATTGTGTGCGTCTCTGTGTGTGTGTACACAGTAGTGTGTTGCGTGTGTGTGTACACTGTGTGTACATGTTTGTAGACACACAGTGTGTGTGAGTGTTTGCACAGTATTGTGTGTGTCTGTGTGTGTGTACACAGTAGTGTGTGTGCGCACAGTGTGTGTGTGTGTGTGCACTGTTGTGTGTGTGTGTACACAGTTGTGTGTGTGTGTCTGTGTGTACACAGTTGTGTGTGTCTGTGTGTGTACACAGTTGTGTGTGTGCACACAGTGTGTGTGTGTGTGTGTGTACACAGTTGTGTGTGTGTGTGTACACAGATGTGTGTGTGTACACAGTTGTGCTTGTGTACACATTTGTGTGTGTTTACACAGTTGTTTGTGTGTGTTTAAACAGTTGTGTGTGTGTGAGTACACAGTTGTGTGTGCGTACACAGTTGTGTGTGTGTGAAATGTGTACACAGTTGTTTGTGTGTGTACACAGTTCTGTGTGTATGTACACTGTTGAGTGTGTGTACACAGTTTTGTGCGTGTGTACACAGTTGTGTGTGTGTGTGTAAACAGCTGTGTGTGTACACAGTTGTGTGTGTGAGTACACAGTTGCGTGTGTGTGTACATAGTTGTGTGTGTACACAGTTTTGTGTGGTTGCACACGTTTGTGTGTGGGTGGGTGTATGTGTACACAATTGTGTCTGTGTGTACATAGTTGTGGGCGTGTGTACACAGTTGTATGTGTGTGCACACGGTTGTGTGTCTATGTGTTTGTGTACACAGTTGTGTGTGTGTATGTGCACACAGTTGTGTGTGTGTTTACACTGTGTGTTTGTGTGTGTGTGTACACTGTGTGTGTGTGTGTGTAAACTGTTGTGTGTGTGTGTAAACTGTTGTGTGTGTGTTTGTCTGTGTAAACTGTGTGTGTGTACACTGTGTGTGTGTGTGTACACTGTGTGTGTATACACAGTGTGTGTGTACACAGTGTGCGTTGTGTGTGTACGCTGTGTGTGTGTGTATATGCAGTGTGTGTGTGTACACAGTGTGTGTGTGTACATTGTGTGTGTGTGTGTGTGTTTACACTGTTGTGTGTGTGTGTACACAGTACTGTGTGTGTGTTTACACAGTTGTATGTGTGTGTATACACAATTGTGTGTGTGTGTACACAGCTGTGTGTGTCTGTGTGTACACAGTTTAGTGTGTGTGTGTACACAGTTGTGTGTGTGTGTACACAGTTGTGTGTGTGTACACAGTTGTGCGTGTGAACACATTTGTGTGTGTTTACAGAGTTGTGTGAGTGTGTTTACACAGTTGTGTGTGTTTGTGTATACACAGTTGTGTGTGTGCACACAGTTGTGTGTGTGTGTGAAATGTGTACACAGTTGTGTGTGTGTGTATATACACAGTTCTGTGTGTGTGTACACAGTTGATTGTGTGTACTCAGTTGTGTGTGTGTCTGTACACAGTTGTGTGTGTGTGTGAGTACACAGTTGCGTGTGTGTGTACACAGTTGTGTGTGTACACAGTTTTGTGTGGTTGCACACGTTTGTGTGTGGGTGGGTGTATGTGTACACAATTGTGTCTGTGTGTACATAGTTGTGGGCGTGTGTACACAGTTGTATGTGTGTGCACACAGTTGTGTGTCTATGTGTTTGTGTACACAGTTGTGTGTGTGTGTGTGTAAACTGCTGTGTGTGTGTGTGTAAACTGTTGTGTGTGTGTTTGTCTGTGTAAACTGTGTGTGTGTGTACACTGTGTGTGTGTACACTGTGTGTGTATACACAGTGTGTGTGTACACAGTGTGCGTTGTGTGTGTGTACGCTGTGTGTGTGTGTATATGCAGTGTGTGTGTGTACACAGTGTGTGTGTACATTGTGTGTGTGTGTGTGTTTACACTGTTGTGTGTGTGTGTACACAGTACTGTGTGTGTGTTTACACAGTTGTATGTGTGTATACACAATTGTGTGTGTGCACACAGTTTTGTGTGTGTGAAATGTGTACACAGTTGTGTGTGTGTGTATACACAGTTCTGTGTGTGTGTACACAGTTGATTGTGTGTACTCAGTTGTGTGTGTGTCTGTACACAGTTGTGTGTGTGTGTGTACACAGCTGTGTGTGTGTGTGTACACGGTTGTGTATGTATGTGTGTACCCAGCTGTGTGTGTGTTTGTGTTTGTACACCGTTGTGTGCGTTTGTACACAGTTGTGTGTGGGTGCGTGTATGTGTACACAGTTGTGTGTGTGTTGAGTGGACACAGTTGTGTGTGTCTTACACAGTTCTCTCTGTGTGTGTGTACACACTTGTGTGTGTGTGTGTACACAGTTGTGCTTGTGTGTGTGTACACAGTTGTGTGTGTGTATGTATAAACATTATGTGTGTGTGTACACTGTGTGTGTACACTTTGTGTGTGTGTGTGTGTGTGTGTGTGTACACTGTTGTGTGTGTGTACACTGTTGTGTGTGTGTGTACACTGTGTGTGTGTACACTGTGTGTGTGTGTACACTGTTGTGTTTGTGTGTGTGTACAGTGTGTGTGTGCGTGTACACTGTTGTGTGCGTGTGTGTACACTGTTGTGTGTGTACACTGTTGTGTGTGTGTGTGAACACAGTTGTGTGTGTATGTATAAACAGTATGTGTGTGTGTACACTGTGTGTGTACACTTTGTTTGTGTGTTTGTACACTGTTGTGTGTGTGTGTACACAGTTGTGTGTGTGTGGACACTGTGCGTGTATGTACACTGTTGTGTGTGTGTGTACACTGTGTGTTTGTGTATGTGTACACTGTGGGTGTGTTTGTGTGTGTGTATGTACACTGTTGTGTTGGTGTAAACTGCTGTGTGTGTGTGTGTACACTGTGTGTGTGTACACTGTTGTGTTTGTGTGTACAGTGTGTGTGTGTGTACACTGTTGTGTGCGTGTGTGTACACGGTTGTGTGTGTGTACACTGTTGTGTGTGAGTGTGTGTGTGTGAGAACACTGTTGTCTGTGTGTGTACACTGAGTGTGTACACTTTGGTTTTGTGTGTACACTGTGTGTGTTTGTATACACAGTGAGTGTGTGTGTACACAGTGTGTGTCTGCGTGTGTGTGTACACTGTGTGTACATGTTTGTAGACACACAGTGTGTGTGTGTGTGTAAAAAGTATTGTGTGTGTCTGTGTCTGTGTGTACACAGTAGTGTGTGTGTGCACACAGTGTGTGTGTGTGTGCACACTGTTGTGTGTGTGTGTACACAGTTGTGTGTGTGTGTCTGTGTGTACACAGTTGTGTGTGTCTGTGTGTGTACACAGTTGTGTGCGTGCACACAGTGTGTGTGTGTGTACACAGTTGTGTGTGTGTACACAGATGTGTGTGTGTGTACACAGTTGTGCTTGTGTACACATTTGTGTGTGTTTACACAGTTGTTTGTGTGTGTTTACACAGTTGCGTGTGTGTGAGTACACAGTTGTGTGTGTGTACACAGTTGTGTGTGTGTGAAATGTGTACACAGTTGTTTGTGTGTGTACACAGTTCTCTGTGTGTGTACACTGTTGAGTGTGTGTACACAGTTTTGTGTGTGTGTACACAGTTGTGTGTGTGTGTGTAAACAGCTGTGTGTGTACACAGTTGTGTGTGTGTACACAGTTGTGTGTGTGTGTGTACACAGTTGTGTGTGTTTGCACACGTTTGTGTGTGTTTGCACACGTTTGTGTGTGGGTGGGTGTATGTGTACACAATTGTGTCTGTGTGTACACAGTTGAGGGCGTGTGTACACAGTTGTATGTGTGTGCACACAGTTGTGTGTCTGTGTGTTTGTGTACACAGTTGTGTGTGTGTATGTGTACACAGTTGTGTGTGTGTTTACACAGTTGTGTGTTTGTTTGTGCACAGTTGTGTGTCTGTGTGTTTGTGTACACAGTTGTGTGTGTGTATGTGTACACAGTTGTATGTGTGTTTACACAGTTGTGTGTGGGTGCACACAGTTGTGTACACAGTGTGTGTGTACACAATTGTGTGTGTGTGGGTGTTTGTACACAGTTGTGTGTGTGTGTACACAGTTCTGTAGGTGTGTGTACAGAGTTGTGTTTGTGAGTACACAGTTGTGTGTGTGTGTACACTGTGTGTGTGTATACTGTTGTGTGTGTGTTTACACTGTGTGTGTACACTGTGTGTGTATATACACAGTGTGTGTGTGTACACAGTGTGTGTGTGTGTACACAGTTTGTGTGAGTATACACAGTGTGGGTGTGTGTGTGTATACACAGTGAGTATGTGTGTGTACACAGTGTGTGTTGTGTGCGTGTGTACACTGTGTGTGTGTGTATACACTGTTGTGTGTGTGTGTGTTCACAGTGTGCGTGTGTGTACACTGTGTTTTTGGTTGTACACAGTTGTGTGTGTGTTTGTACACAGTTGTTTGTGTGTGTGTGTACCGAGTTATGTGTGTGTGTGTACACAGTTGTTTGTGTGTGTACACATTTGTACGTGTACACTGTTGTGTGTGTGTGTACACAGTTTTGTGTGTGTACACAGTTTTGTGTGTGTGTGTATGCGTGTGTACACAGTTGTGTGTGTGTACCCAGTTTTGTGTGTGTGTGTGTACACAGTTGTATGTGTGTGTACACAGTTGTGTGTGTGTGTGTGTACACAGTTGTGTGTGTTTGTGTGTACACAGTTGTGCGTGTGTGTCTGTACATAGTTCTGTGTGTGTGTGTACACAGTTGTGTGTGTGTGTGGGTACACAGTTTTGTGTGTGTGTGAGTGTACACAGTGTGTGTGTGTGTGTGTACACAGTTGTGTGTGTGTACACAGTTGTGTGTGTGTGTACACAGTTGTTTGTGTGTATGTATAAACAGTATGTATGTGTGTACACTGTGTGTGTACACTTTGTGTGTGTGTGTGTACACTGTTGTGTGTGTGTGTACACTTTGTGTGTATGTACACTGTTGTGTGTGGGTGTAAACTGTGTGTGTGTTTGTGTGTGTGTATGTACACTGTTGTGTGTGTGTAAACTGTTGTGTGTGTGTGTGTACACTGTGTATGTGTGTGTACACTGTTGTGTTTGTGTGTGTGTGTGTGTGTACACTGTGTGTGTGTGCATGTACACTGTTGTGTGTGTGTGCGTACACTGTTGTGTGTGTGTACACTGATGTATGTGTGTGTGTGTGTGAGAACACTGTTGTGTATGTGTGTACACTGATGTGTGTGTGTGTACACTGTGTGTGTGTACACTTTGTGTGTGTGTACACTGTGTGTGTGCATATACACAGAGAGTGTGTGTGTGTACACAGTGTGCGTTGCGTGTGTGTGTACACTGTGTTTACGTGTTTGTACACACACTGTGTGTGTGTGTGTGTACACAGTACTGTGTGTGTGTACACAGTAGTGTGTGTGTGTAAACAGATTTGTGTGTCTGTGAGTGTACACAGTGTGTGTGTGTACACAGTTGTGTGTGTGTACACAGTTGTGTGTGTGTATGTATAAACAGTATGTATGTGTGTACACTGTGTATGTACACTTTGTGTGAGTGTGTGTACACTGTTGTGTGTGTGTGTACACTTTGTGTGTATGTACACTGTTGTGTGTGTATGTGTGTGAACACTGTGTGTTTGTGTGTGTGTACACTGTATGTGTGTTTGTGTGTGTATGTACACTGTTGTGTGTGTGTAAACTGTTGTGTGTGTGTGTGTACACTGTGTATGTGTGTGTACACTGTTGTGTTTGTGTGTGTGTGTACACTGTGTGTGTGCGCATGTACACTGTTGTGTGCCTCTGTGTACACTGTTGTGTGTGTGTACACAATTGTGTGTGTGTGGGTGTTTGTACACAGTTGTGTGTGTGTGTACACAGTTCTGTAGGTGTGTGTACAGAGTTGTGTTTGTGAGTACACAGTTGTGTGTGTGTGTACACTGTGTGTGTGTATACTGTTGTGTGTGTGTTTACACTGTGTGTGTACACTGTGTGTGTATATACACAGTGTGTGTGTGTACACAGTGTGTGTGTGTGTACACAGTTTGTGTGAGTATACACAGTGTGGGTGTGTGTGTGTATACACAGTGAGTATGTGTGTGTACACAGTGTGTGTTGTGTGCGTGTGTACACTGTGTGTGTGTGTATACACTGTTGTGTGTGTGTGTGTTCACAGTGTGCGTGTGTGTACACTGTGTTTTTGGTTGTACACAGTTGTGTGTGTGTTTGTACACAGTTGTTTGTGTGTGTGTGTACCGAGTTATGTGTGTGTGTGTACACAGTTGTTTGTGTGTGTACACATTTGTACGTGTACACTGTTGTGTGTGTGTGTACACAGTTTTGTGTGTGTACACAGTTTTGTGTGTGTGTGTATGCGTGTGTACACAGTTGTGTGTGTGTACCCAGTTTTGTGTGTGTGTGTGTACACAGTTGTATGTGTGTGTACACAGTTGTGTGTGTGTGTGTGTACACAGTTGTGTGTGTTTGTGTGTACACAGTTGTGCGTGTGTGTCTGTACATAGTTCTGTGTGTGTGTGTACACAGTTGTGTGTGTGTGTGGGTACACAGTTTTGTGTGTGTGTGAGTGTACACAGTGTGTGTGTGTGTGTGTACACAGTTGTGTGTGTGTACACAGTTGTGTGTGTGTGTACACAGTTGTTTGTGTGTATGTATAAACAGTATGTATGTGTGTACACTGTGTGTGTACACTTTGTGTGTGTGTGTGTACACTGTTGTGTGTGTGTGTACACTTTGTGTGTATGTACACTGTTGTGTGTGGGTGTAAACTGTGTGTGTGTTTGTGTGTGTGTATGTACACTGTTGTGTGTGTGTAAACTGTTGTGTGTGTGTGTGTACACTGTGTATGTGTGTGTACACTGTTGTGTTTGTGTGTGTGTGTGTGTGTACACTGTGTGTGTGTGCATGTACACTGTTGTGTGTGTGTGCGTACACTGTTGTGTGTGTGTACACTGATGTATGTGTGTGTGTGTGTGAGAACACTGTTGTGTATGTGTGTACACTGATGTGTGTGTGTGTACACTGTGTGTGTGTACACTTTGTGTGTGTGTACACTGTGTGTGTGCATATACACAGAGAGTGTGTGTGTGTACACAGTGTGCGTTGCGTGTGTGTGTACACTGTGTTTACGTGTTTGTACACACACTGTGTGTGTGTGTGTGTACACAGTACTGTGTGTGTGTACACAGTAGTGTGTGTGTGTAAACAGATTTGTGTGTCTGTGAGTGTACACAGTGTGTGTGTGTACACAGTTGTGTGTGTGTACACAGTTGTGTGTGTGTATGTATAAACAGTATGTATGTGTGTACACTGTGTATGTACACTTTGTGTGAGTGTGTGTACACTGTTGTGTGTGTGTGTACACTTTGTGTGTATGTACACTGTTGTGTGTGTATGTGTGTGAACACTGTGTGTTTGTGTGTGTGTACACTGTATGTGTGTTTGTGTGTGTATGTACACTGTTGTGTGTGTGTAAACTGTTGTGTGTGTGTGTGTACACTGTGTATGTGTGTGTACACTGTTGTGTTTGTGTGTGTGTGTACACTGTGTGTGTGCGCATGTACACTGTTGTGTGCCTCTGTGTACACTGTTGTGTGTGTGTGTGAGAGAGAACACTGTTGTGTATGTGTGTACACTGATGTGTGTGTGTGTACACTGTGTGTGTACACTTTGTGTGTGTGTACACTGTGTGTGTGCGTATACACAGTGAGTGTGTGTGTGTACACAGTGTGTGTTGCGTGTGTGTGTACACTGTGTGTACATGTTTGTACACACACAGTGTGTGTGTGTGTGTACACAGTACTGTGTGTGTCTGTGTGTGTGTGTGTGTACACAGTAGTGTGTGTGTGCACACAGTGTGTGTGTGTGTACACTGTTGTGTGTGTGTGTGTACACAGTTGTGTGTGAGTGTCTGTGTGTACAAAGTTGTGTGTGTCTCTGTGTGTGCACAATTTTGTGTGTGTGCACAAAGTGTGTGTGTGTGTACACAGTTGTGTGTGTGTGTGTGTGTACACAGATGTGTGTGTGTGTACACATTTGTGCTTGTGTACACATTTGTATGTGTTTACACAGTTGTTTGTGTGTGTTTACACAGTTGTGTGTGTGTGAGTACACAGTTGTTTGTGTGTACACAGTTGTGTGCGTGTGTGAAATGTGTACACAGGTGTTTGTGTGTGTACACAGTTCTGTGTGTGTGTATACTGTTGAGTGTGTGTACACAGTTTTGTGTGTGTGTGTGTACACAGTTGTGTGTGTGTGTGTGTGTAAACAGCTGTGTGTGTACAGAGTTGTGTGTGTGTGTGTGTACACAGTTGTATGTGTGTGTACACAGTTGTATGTGTGTGCACACAGCTGTGTGTGGGTGGGTGTATGTGTACACCGCTGTGTCTGTGTGTACACAGTTGTGGGCGTGTGTACACAGTTGTATGTGTGTGCACACAGTTGTGTGCCTGTGTGTTTGTGTACACAGTTGTGTGTGTGTATGTGTACACAGTTGTGTGTGTGTGTTTACACAGTTGTCTGTGTGTGTACACAGTTGTGTGTGTGTGTGTACACAGTTGTGTGTGTATGTGTGTGTGTGTACACAGTTATGTGTGGGTGTACACAGTTGTGTGTGTGTGTACACAGTGTGTGTGTGTGTGTACACAATTGTGTGTGTGTGTGTGTGTACACAGTTGTGTGTGTGTGTACACGGTTCTGTGGGTGTGTGTACAGAGTTGTGTGTGGGTGGGTGTATGTGTACACATTTGTGTGTGTTTGTACACAGTTGTGGGCGTGTGTACACATTTGTGTGCATGTGTACACAGTGTGTGTTGTGTGTGTGTGTACACTGTGTGTGTGTGTACACTGTTTTGTGTGTGTGTGTACACAGTTGTGTGTGTGTTTGTGTGATTGTACACAGTTGTTTGTGTGTGTGTGTGTGTGTACCGAGTTATGTGTATGTGTGTACACAGTTGTGTGTGTGTGTGTACACAGTTGTGTGTGTACACAGTTTTGTGTGTTTGTAAGCGTGTGTACACAGTTGTGTGTGTGTGTACACAGATTTGTGTGTGTGTGTGTACACAGTTGTGTGTGTGTACACAGTTGTGTGTTTGTGTGTGTAAACAGTTGTGTGTGTGTGTGTGTGTAAACAGCTGTGTGTGTACAGAGTTGTGTGTGTGTGTGTGTACACAGTTGTGTGTGTGTGTACACAGTTGTATGTGTGTGCACACAGCTGTGTGTGGGTGGGTGTATGTGTACACCGCTGTGTCTGTGTGTACACCGTTGTGGGCGTGTGTACACAGTTGTATGTGTGTGCACACAGTTGTGTGCCTGTGTGCTTGTGTACACAGTTGTGTGTGTGTATGTGTACACAGTTGTGTGTGTGTGTTTACACAGTTGTGTGTGTGTACACAGTTGTGTGTGTGTGTGTACACAGTTGTGTGTGTGTGTGTGTGTGTACACAGTTATGTGTGGGTGTACACAGTTGTGTGTGTGTGTACACAGTGTGTGTGTGTGTGTACACAATTGTGTGTGTGTGTGTGTACACAGTTGTGTGTGTGTGTACACGGTTCTGTGGGTGTGTGTACAGAGTTGTGTGTGGGTGGGTGTATGTGTACACATTTGTGTATGTTTGTACACAGTTGTGGGCGTGTGTACACATTTGTGTGCATGTGTACACAGTGTGTGTTGTGTGTGTGTGTACACTGTGTGTGTGTGTGTACACTGTTTTGTGTGTGTGTGTACACAGTTGTGTGTGTGTTTGTGTGATTGTACACAGTTGTTTGTGTGTGTGTGTGTGTGTACCGAGTTATGTGTATGTGTGTACACAGTTGTGTGTGTGTGTGTACACAGTTGTGTGTGTACACAGTTTTGTGTGTTTGTAAGCGTGTGTACACAGTTGTGTGTGTGTGTACACAGATTTGTGTGTGTGTGTGTACACAGTTGTGTGTGTGTGTACACAGTTGTGTGTTTGTGTGTGTAAACAGTTGTGTGTGTGTTTGTGTGTACACAGTTGTCCGTCTGTGTACACTGTTGTGTGTGCGTGTACACTGTGTGTGTATGTACACTGTTGTGTTTGTGTGTGTGTGTATACACTGTGTGTTTGTGTATGTGTACACTGTGTGTGTGTTTGTGTGTGTGTATGCACACTGTTGTGTGTGTAAACTGTTGTGTGTATGTGTGTACACTGTGTGTGTGTGTGTACACAGTTGTGTTTGTGTGTGTGTGTGTGTACAGTGTGTGTGTGTGTGCGTGTACACAGTTGTGTGTGTGTGTATACACTGTTGAGTGTGTGTGTACACAGTTTCTGTGTGTGTGTACACAGTTGTGTGTGTACACAGCTGTGTGTGTGTGTACACTGTTGTGTGTGTGTGTTTACAATGTTGTGTGTGTGCGTACACTCTGTGTGTATGTACACTGTGGTGTGTGTGTCTGTGTGTACACTGTGTTTGTGTGTGTGCACAGTGTGTGTGTTTGTGTGTGTATGTACACTGTTGTGTGTGAGTAAACTGTTGTGTGTGTGTGTGTGTGTGTACACTGTGTGTGTGGGTACACTGTGGTGTTTGTGTGTGTACACTGTGTGCGTGTGCATGTACACTGTTGTGTGCGTTTGTGTACACTGTTGTGTGTTTGTACACTGTTGTGTGTGTGTGTGTACACTGTGTGTGTACACTTTGTGTGTGTGTGCACACTGTGTATGTATACACAATGAGTGTGTGTGTGTACACAGTGTGTGTTGTGTGTGTGTGTACACTGTGTGTACGTGTTTGTACACACACAGTGTGTGTGTGTACACAGTATTGTGTGTGTGTGCGTGTGTGTGTGTACACAGTAGTGTGTGTATGCACACAGTGTGTGTGTGTACACAGTTGTGTGTGTGTCTGTGTGTGTACACAGTTGTGTGTGTGCACACAGTGTGTGTGTGTGTGTGTACACAGTTGTGTGTGTGTACACATGTGTGTGTGTTTACACAGTTGTTTGTGTGTGTGCACACAGTTGTGTGTGTGTGAGTACACAGTTGTGTGTGTACACAGTTGTGTGTGTGTGTGAAATGTGTACAAAGTTGTGGGCGTGTGTACACAGTTGTATGTGTGTGCGCTCAGTTGTGTGTCTGTGTGTGTGTACACAGTTGTTTGTGTGTATGTATAAACAGTATGTATGTGTGTACACTGTGTGTGTACACTTTGTGTGTGTGTGTGTAGACTGTTGTGTGTGTGTGTACACTTTGTGTGTATGTACACTGTTGTGTGTGGGTGTACACTGTGTGTGTGTTTGTGTGTGTGTATGTACACTGTTGTGTGTGTGTAAACTGTTGTGTGTGTGTGTGTACACAGTTGTGTGTGTGTACACATGTGTGTGTGTTTACACAGTTGTGTGTGTGTGTACACAGTGTGCATGTGTTTGTGTGTGTACACGATTGTGTCTGTGAGTGTGTGTGTGTGCACACAGTTGTGTGTGTGAGTGTGTGTGTGTGTACACAGTTCTGTGGGTGTGTGTACAGAGTTGTGTGTGTGAGTACACTGTTGTGTGTGCGTGTACACTGTGTGTGTGTGCGTGTGTAGACTGTTGTGTGTGTGTGCACTGTGTGTGTGTACACTGTGTGTGTATATACCCAGTGTTTGTGTGTGTGTACACTGCGTGTGTTTGTGTGTGTGTGTACACAGTGTGTGTGAGTATACACAGTGTTTTTGTGTCTATACAGTGAGTGTGTGCGTGTGCACAGTGTGTGTTGTGTTTTGTGACACTGTGTGTGTGTGTGTACACTGTTGTGTTTGTGTGTGTTGACAGTGTGCGTGTGTGTACACAGTGTGTGTGTGTGTACACAGTTGTGTGTGTGTCTGTGTGTTTGTACACAGTTGTTTGTGTGTGTGTGTGTACCGAGTTATGTGTGTGTGTACACAGTTGTTTGTGTGTGTGTACACATTTGTAAGTGTACACAGTTGTGTGTGTGTACACAGTTGTGTGTGTGTACACATTTTTGTGTGTGTATGCGTGTGTACACAGTTGTGTGTGTGTGTACACAGTTTTATGTGTGTGTGTACACAGTTGTGTGTGTGTACACAGTTGTGTGTGTGTGCACAGTTGTGTGTGTTTGTGTGTACACAGTTGTGTGTGTGTCTGTACACAGTTCTGTGTGTGTGTGTACACAGTTGTGTGTGTGTGTGCATACAGTAGTGTCTGCGTACACAGTTGCGTGTGTGTATGTATAAACAGTATGTGTGTGTGTACACTGTGTGTGTACACTTTGTGTGTGTGTGTGTACACTGTTGTGTGTGTGTGTACACTGTTGTGTGTGTGTGTGTACTGAATGTGTATGTACACTGTTGTGTGTGTGTGTGCACACTGTGTGTTTGTGTGTGCGTACACTGTGTGTGTGTTTGTGTGTGTGTATGTACACTGTTGTGTGTGTAAACTGTTGTGTGTGTGTGTGTGTACACTGTGTGTGTGTACACTGTTGTGTTTATTTGTGTACACTGTGTGTGTGTGCGTGTTCACTGTTGTGTGCGTGTGTGTACACTGTTGTGTGTGTGTACACTGTTGTGTGTGTGTGAGAACACTGTTGTGTATGTGTGTACACTGATGTGTGTATGTACACTGTGAGTGTGTACAATTTGTGTGTTTGTGTACACTGTGTGTGTGTGTGTACACACAGTGAGCGTGTGTGTGTGTACACAATGTGTGTTGCGTGTGTGTGTACACTGTGTGTACGTGTTTGTACACACACAGTGTGTGTGTGCGTGTGTGTACACAATATTGTGTGTGTCTGTGTGTGTGTGTACACAGTAGTGTGTGTGTGCACACAGTGTGTGTGTGTACACTGTTGTGTGTGTGTGTGTGTGTACACAGTTGTGTGTGTGTCTGTGTGTACACAGTTGTGTGTGTACACAGTTGTGTGTGTGTGTGTGTACACAGATGTGTGTGTGTGTACACAGTTGTGCTTGTGTACACGTTTGTGTGTGCTTACACATATGTTTGTGTGTGTTTACACAGTTCTGTTTGTGTGAGTACACAGTTGTGTGTGTGTACACAGTTGTGTGTGTGTGTGAAATGTGTACACAGTTGTTTGTGCATGTACACAGTTCTGTGTGTGTGTACACTGTTGAGTGTGCGTACACAGTTTTGTGTGTGTGTGTACACAGTTGTGTGTGTGTAAACAGCTGTGTGCGTACACAGTTGTGTGTTTGTGTACACAGTTGTGTGTGTCCACAGTTGTGTGTGTGTGTGTTTACACAGTTGTGTGCGTGTGTGTACACAGTTGTGTGTGTGTGTGTACACAGTTGTGTGTGGGTGTATACAGTTGTGCGTGTGTGTACTGTGTGTGTGTGTTTGTGTGTACACAGTTGTGTGTGTGTGTGTGTGAGTACACAGTTGTGTGTGTGTACACTGTGTGTGTGTGTGTACAGTGTGTGTGTCTACACTGTGTGAGTATACACAGTGTGTGTGTGTGTGAATACACAGTGTGTGTGTGTACACTGTTGTGTGTGTGTGTACACAGTTGTGTGTGTGCGTGTATGTATCCACAGTGTGTGTGTGTATACAGTGTGTGTGTGTATGGGTGTACACAATTGTGTGTGTGTGTGTGTACACAGTTGTGTGTGTGTGTGTAATCAGCTGTGTGTGTGTGTGTGTGTACACAGTTCTGTGGGTGTGTGTACACAGTTGTGTGTGTGTGTGTGTATACACAGTTGTGTGTGTGTGTGTACACTGTTGTGTGTGTGTGTATACTGTGTGTGTGTATGTACACTGTGTGTGTGTACACAGTGTGTGTGTGTACGCAGTGTGTGTTTGTGTGTGTAGTCAGTGAATGCGTGTGTGTGTGTATATACACAGTGTGTGTGTGCGTACACAGTGTGTGTGTGTGTGTGTACAGTGTGTGTGAGCATACACTGTGTGTGTGTGTATACACTGTGTGTGTGTGTTTGTGTGTACACAGTTGTGTGTGTGTGTACACAGTTGTGTGTGTGCGTGTATGTATACACAGTGTGTGTGTGTGTACACAGTGTGTGTGTGTGTACGTGTACACAATGGTTTGTATGTGTGTACACAGTTGTGTGTGTGTACACAGTTGTGTGTGTGTGTACACAGTTGTGTGTGTGTGTGCACACTGTGTGTGTACACTGTGTGTGTGTGTGTGTACTTAGTGTGTGTGTGTTTACACTATTGTGTGTGTGTACACTGTTGTGTGTGTGCGTACACAGTGTGTATACACAGTGTGTGTGTGGGTGTGTGTACACTGTGTGTGTGTATGTGTGTATACTGTTGTGTTTGTGTGTGTGTGCACACAGTGTGTGTGCATGTACACTGTTGTGTGTGTGTGTGTACACAGTGAATGTGCGTGTGTGTGTGTGTGTGTGTGTATATACACAGTGTGTGTGCATGTACACAGCGTGTGTGTGTGTGTACACAGAGTGTGTGAGTATACACTGTTTGTGTGTGTATACACAGTGTGTGTGTGTGTCCACAGTTGTGTGTGTGTGTGTTCACAGATGTGTGTGTGTGTACACAGTTGTACTTGTGTACACATTTGTGTGTGTTTACACAGTTGTTTGTGTGTGTTTACACAGTTGTGTTTGTGTGAGTACGCAGTTGTGTGTGTGTACACAGTTGTGTGTGTGTGTGAAATGTGTACAAAGTTGTGGGCGTGTGTGCACAGTTGTATGTTTGTGCGCACAGTTGTGTGTCTGTGTGTTTGTGTACACAGTTGTGTGTGTGTATGTTTACACAGTTGTTTGTGTGTGTACACAGTTGTGTGTGTGTGTGTGTACACAGTTGTGTGTGTTTGTGTGTACACAGTTGTGCGTGTGTGTCTGTACACAGTTCTGTGTGTGTGTGTGTGTGTACACAGTTGAGTGTGTGTGTGTACACAGTAGTGTCTGTGTACACAGTTGTGTGTGTATGTATAAACAGTATGTGTGCGTGTACACTGTGTGTGTACACTTTGTGTGTCTGTGAGTACACTGTTGTGTGTGCGTGTAAACTGTGTGTGTGTGCGTGTGTACACTGTTGTGTGTGTGTGCACTGTGTGTGTGTACACTGTGTGTGTATATACCCAGTGTGTGTGTGTGTGTACACTGCGTGTGTGTGTATGTGTGTACACAGTGTGTGTGAGTATACACAGTGTTTGTGTGTCTATACAGTGAGTGTGTGTGTGTGCACAGTGTGTGTTGTGTGTGTGTGACACTGTGTGTGTGTGTGTGTACACTGTTGTGTTTGTGTGTGTTGACAGTGTGCGTGTGTGTACACTGTGTGTTTTTATCAGTTGTGTGTGTGTCTGTGTGTTTGTACGCAGTTGTTTGTGTGTGTGTGTACCGAGTTATGTGTGTGTGTGTGTGTGAACACATTTGTAAGTGTACACAGTTGTGTGTGTGTACACAGTTGTGTGTGTCTACACAGTTTTGTGTGTGTATGCGTGTGTACACAGTTGTGTGTGTGTGTGTCCACAGTTTTGTGTGTGTGTGTGTACACAATTGTGTGTGTTTGTGTGTACACAGTTGTGCGTGTGTGTCTGTACACAGTTCTGTGTGTGTGTGTGTACACAGTTGTGTGTGTGTGTGTACACAGTAGTGTCTGTGTACACAGTTGTGTGTGTGTATGTATAAACAGTATGTGTGTGTGTACACTGTGTGTGTACACTTTGTGTGTGTGTGCGTACACTTTGTGTGTGTGTGTGTACACTGAGTGTGTATGTACACTGTTGTGTGTGTGTGCACACTGTGCGTTTCTGTGTGTGTACACTGTGTGTGTGTTTGTGTGTATGTATGTACACTGTTGTGTGTGTGTAAACTGTTGTGTGTGTATGTGTGTGTACACTGTGTGTGTGTACACTGTTGTGTTGGTGTGTGTACACTGTGTGTGTGTGCGTGTTCACTGTTGTGTGCGTGTGTGTACACTGTTGTGTGTGTGTACACTGTTGTCTGTGTGTGTGAGAACACTGTTGTGTATGTGTGTACACAGATGTGTGTATGTACACTGTGTGTGTACACTTTGTGTGTGTGTTTACACTGTGTGTGTGTACACACAGTGAGTGTGTGTGTGTACACAATGTGTGTTGCGTGTGTGTGTACACTGTGTGTACGTGTTTGTACATACATTGCGTGTGTGTGTGTGTACACAGTATTGTGTGTGTCTGTGTGTGTGTACACTGTTGTGTGTGTGTGTGTACACAGTTGTCTGTGTGTGTCTGTGTGTACAGAATTGTGTGTGTCTGTGTATGTACACAGTTGTGTGTGTGTGCACCCAGTGTATGTGTGTGTCTGTGTGTACACAGTTGTGTGTGTGTACACAGTTGTGTTTGTGTACACGTTTGTATGTGTTTACACAGATGTTTGTGTGTGTTTACACAGTTGTGTGTGTGTGAGTACACAGTTGTGTGTGTGTACACAGTTGTGTGTGTGTGTGAAATGTGTACACAAATGTTTGTGCATGTACACAGTTCTGTGTGTGTGTACACTGTTCAGTGTGCGTACACAGTTGTGTGTGTGTGTACACAGTTGTGTGTTTGTGTGTACACAGTTGTGTGTGTGTGTGTGTACACTGTTGTGTGTGGGTGTATACAGTTGTGCATGTTTGTACACAGTGTGTGTGTGCGTGTTTGTGTGTACACAGTTGTTTCTGTGTGTGTACACAGTTCTGTGGGTGTGTGAACAGACTTGTGTGTGTGTGTACACAGTTGTGTGTGTGTACACAGTTGTGTGTGTGTGTGTGTGTGTAATTAGCTGAGTGTGTGTGTGTGTGTGTACACAGTTGTGTGTGTGTGTATACACAGTTGTGTGTGTGTATACACAGTTGTGTGTGTGTGTGTACACTGTGTGTGTGTGTACACTGTTGTGTGTGTGTGTACACTGTGTGTGTGTATGTACACTGTGTGTGTGTGTACACAGCGCGTGTGTGTACGCTGTGTTTGTTTGTGTGTGTAGTCAGTGAATGCGTGTGTGTGTGTATATACACAGTGTGTGTGTGCGTGCACAGTGTTTGTGTGTGTACAGTGTGTGTGAGCATACACTGTGTGTGTGTATAGACTGTGTGTGTGTGTTTGTGTGTACACAGTTGTGTGTGTGTACACAGTTGTGTGTGTGCGTGTATGTATACACAGTGTGTGTGTGTGTACACAGTGTGTGTGTGTACGTGTACACAATGGTTTGTATGTGTGTACACAGTTGTGTGTGTGTGTGTACACTGTGTGTGTGTGTGTGTACACTGTTGTGTGTGTGTGTACACTGTGTGTGTGTATGTACACTGTGTGTGTGTGTACACAGTGTGTGCTTGTGTACACAAATGTTTGTGCGTGTACACAGTTCTGTGTGTGTGTACACTGTTGAGTGTGCGTACACAGTTTTGTGTGCGTGTGTACACAGTTGTGTGTGTGTGTGCACAGTTGTGTGTTTGTCTACACAGTTGTGTGTGTACACAGTTGTGTGTGTGTTTACACAGTTGTGTGTGTGTGTGTACACTGTTGTGTGTGGGTGTATACAGTTGTGCGTGTGTGTACACAGTGTGTGTGTGCGTGTTTGTGTGTACACAGTTGTGTGTGTGTGTTTGTGTACACAGTTCTGTGGCTGTGTGAACAGAGTTGTGTGTGTGAGTACACAGTTGTGTGTGTGTGTACACTGTGTGTGTGTGTTTACACTTTTGTGTGTGTGTGTACACAGTGTGTGTGTACACTGTGTGTATATACACAGTGTGTGTGTGTGTGTATACAGTGTGTGTGTGTCTGTACACAGTGTGTGTGAGTATACACAGTGTGTGTGTGTGTGTGTGAATACACAGTGTGTGTGTGTACACAGTTGTGTGTGTGCGTGTATGTATCCACAGTGTGTATGTGTGTGTGTGTGTGTACACAGTGTGTGTGTGTGTGTGTGGGTGTACACAATTGTGTGTGTGTGTGTACACAGTTGTGTGTGTGTGTGTACACAGTTTTGTGTGTGTGTGTGTGTGATCAGCTGAGTGTGTGTATGTGTGTGTGTGTGTACACATTTCTGTGGGTGTGTGAACAGAGTTGTGTGTGTGAGTACACAGTTGTGTGTGTGTGTACACTGAGTGTGTGTGTTTACACTTTTGTGTGTGTGTGTACACAGTGTGTGTGTGTACACTGTGTGTGTGTGTCTGTACACAGTGTGTGTGAGTATACACAGTGTGTGTGTGTGTGTGAATACACAGTGTGTGTGTGTACACAGTTGTGTGTGTGCGTGTATGTATCCACAGTGTGTGTGTGTGTGTGTGTGTACACAGTGTGTGTGTGTGTGTGTGTGTGTGTGTGGGTGTACACAATTGTGTGTGTGTGTGTACACAGTTGTGTGTGTGTGTGTACACAGTTTTGTGTGTGTGTGTGTGTAATCAGCTGAGTGTGTATGTGTGTGTGTGTGTGAGTACACAGTTGTGTGTGTGTGTACACTGTGTGTGTGTGTTTACACTTTTGTGTGTGTGTGTACACAGTGTGTGTGTACACTGTGTGTATATACACTGTGTGTGTATACAGTGTGTGTGTGTCTGTACACAGTGTGTGTGAGTATACACAGTGTGTGTGTGTGTGTGTGAATACACAGTGTGTGTGTGTACACAGTTGTGTGTGTGCGTGTATGTATCCACAGTGTGTGTGTGTGTGTGTGTGTGTACACAGTGTGTGTGTGTGTGTGTGTGGGTGTACACAGTTGTGTGTGTGTGTGTGTAAACAGCTGTGTGTGTGTACACAGTTCTGTGTGTGTGTGTACACAGTTGTGTGTGTGTGTATACACAGCTGTGCGTGTGTGAACACAGTGTGTGTGTGTGTACACAGTGTGTGTGAGCATACACTGTGTGTGTATACACTGTGTGTGTGTGTTTGTGTGTACACAGTTGTGTGTGTGTGTACACAGTTGTGTGTGTGCGTGTATGTATACACAGTGTGTGTGTGTGTACACAGTGTGTGTGTGTACGTGTACACAATTGTTTGTATGTGTGTACACAGTTGTGTGTGTGTACACAGCTGTGTGTGTGTACACAGTTGTGTGTGTGTACACTGTGTGTGTGTGTACACTGTGTGTGTATACAGTTGTGTGTGTGTTTACACTGTGTGTGTGTACACTGTGTGTGTATATACACAGTGTGTATGTGTGTACACAGCGTGTGTGTGTGTGTGTACACAGTGTGTGTGAGTATACACAGTGTGTGTGTGTATACACAGTGAGTATGTGTGTGTACACAGTGTGTGTTGTGTGCGTGTGTACACTGTGCGTGTGTGTGTACACTGTTGTGTGTGTGTGTGTTCACAGTGTGCGTGTGTGTACACTGTGTGTGTGTTTGTACAAAGTTGTGTGTGTGTGTGTGTGTTTGTACACAGTTGTTTGTGTGTGTGTGTGTACCGAATTATGTGTGTGTGTGTACACAGTTGTGTGTGCGTGTACACATTTGTACGTGTACACAGTTGTGTGTGTGTACACAGTTGTGTGTGTGTACACAGTTTTGTATGTGTGTATGCGTGTGTACACAGTTGTGTGAGTGTGTTTACCCAGTTTTGTGTGTGTGTGTGTACACAGTTGTGTGTGTGTGTACACAGTTGTGTGTGTGTACACTGTGTGTGTGTATACTGTTGTGTGTGTGTTTACACTGTGTGTGTACACTGTGTGTGTATATACACAGTGTGTCTGTGTGTGTACACAGTTTGTGTGAGTATACACAGTGTGGGTTTGTGTGTGTATGCACAGTGAGTATGTGTGTGTACACAGTGTGTGTTGTGTGCATGTGTACACTGTGTGTGTGTGTACACTGTTGTGTGTGTGTGTGTGTGTTCACAGTGTGCGTGTGTGTACACTGTGTGTTTATTTGTACACAGTTGTGTGTGTCTGTGTGTTTGTACACAGTTGTTTGTGTGTGTGTGTACCGAGTTGTGTGTGTGTGTGTGTGTACACAGTTGTGTTTGTGTACACATTTGTACGTGTACACAGTTGTGTGTGTGTGTACACAGTTGTGTGTGTGTATATGTACACAATGGTTTGTATGTGTGTACACAGTTGTGTGTGTGTGTGTACACAGTTGTGTGTGTGTGTGTGTACACAGTTTTGTGTGTGTGCGTGTGTGTAATCAGCTGAGTGTGTGTGTGTGTGTGTGTGTGTGTGTGTACACAGTTCTGTGGGTGTGTGAACAGAGTTGCGTGTGTGAGTACACATTTGTGTGTGTGTGTACACTGTGTGTGTGTGTTTACACTTTTGTGTGTCTGTGTACACAGTGTGTGTGTGTACACTGTGTGTATATACACAGTGTGTGTGTGTATACAGTGTGTGTGTGTCTGTACACAGTGTGTGTGAGTATACACTGTGTGTGTGTGTGTGAATACACAGTGTGTGTGTGTACACAGTTGTGTGTGTCCGTGTATGTATCCACAGTGTGCGTGTGTGTGTGTGTACACAGTGTGTGTGTGTGTGTGTGTGTGGGTGTACACAACTGTGTGTGTGTGTGTACACAGTTGTGTGTGTGTGTGTGTGTGTAAACAGCTGTGTGTGTGTGTACACAGTTCTGTGTGTGTGTGTGTGTACACAGTTGTGTGTGCCTGTATACACAGTTGTGCGTGTGTGTGCACTGTGTGTGTGTGTGTACACTGTTATGTGTGTGTGTACACTGTATTTGTGTATGTACACAGTGTGTGTGTGTGTACACAGTGTGTGTGAGTATGCAGTGTGTGTTTGTGTGTGTAGTCAGTGAATGCATGTGTGTGTGTATATACACAGTGTGTGTGTGTGAAAACAGTGTGTGTGTGTGTACACAGTGTGTGTGAGCATACACTGTGTGTGTTTGTATACACTGTGTGTGTGTACACAGTTGTGTGTGTGTGTTTGTGTGTACACAGTTGTGTGTGTGCGTGTATGTATACACAGTGTGTGTGTGTGTACACAGTGTGTGTGTGTACGTGTACACAATTGTTTGTATGTGTGTACACAGTTGTGTGTGTGTACACAGCTGTGTGTGTGTACACAGTTGTGTGTGTGTGTACACTGTGTGTGTGTGTACACTGTGTGTGCGTGTATACAGTTGTGTGTGTGTTTACACTGTGTGTGTGTACACTGTGTGTGTATATACACAGTGTGTATGTGTGTACACAGCGTGTGTGTGTGTGTGTACACAGTGTGTGTGAGTATACACAATGTGTGTGTGTATACACAGTGAGTATGTGTGTGTACACAGTGTGTGTTGTGTGCGTGTGTACACTGTGCGTGTGTGTGTACACTGTTGTGTGTGTGTGTGTTCACTGTGTGCGTGTGTGTACACTGTGTGTGTGTTTGTACAAAGTTGTGTTTGTGTGTGTGTGTGTTTGTACACAGTTGTTTGTGTGTGTGTGTGTGTACCGAATTATGTGTGTGTGTGTACACAGTTGTGTATGCGTGTACACATTTGTACGTGTACACAGTTGTGTGTGTGTACACAGTTGTGTGTGTGTACACGGTTTTGTATGTGTGTATGCGTGTGTACACAGTTGTGTGAGTGTGTTTACCCAGTTTTGTGTGTGTGTGTGTGCACAGTTGTGTGTGTGTGTACACAGTTGTGTGTGTGTACACAGTTGTGTGTGTTTGTGTGTACACAGTTGTGCGTGTTTGTCTGTACACAGTTCTGTGTGTGTGTGTACACAGTTGTGTGTGTGAGTACACAGTTCTGTGTGTGTGTACACTGTGTGTGTGTATACTGTTGTGTGTGTGTTTACACTGTGTGTGTACACTGTGTGTGTATATACACAGTGTCTCTGTGTGTGTACACAGTTTGTGTGAGTATACACAGTGTGGGTTTGTGTGTGTATACACAGTGAGTATGTGTGTGTACACAGTGTGTGTTGTGTGCGTGTGTACACTGTGTGTGTGTACACTGTTGTGTGTGTGTGTGTGTTCACAGTGTGCGTGTGCGTACACTGTGTGTTTGTTTGTACACAGTTGTGTGTGTGTCTGTGTGTTTGTACACAGTTGTTTGTGTGTGTGTGTACCGAGTTATGTGTGCGTGTGTACACAGTTGTGTGTGTGTGTAAATATTTGTACGTGTACATAGTTGTGTGTGTGTGTGTGTACACAGTTGTGTGTGTGTACACAGTTTTGTGTGTGTGTATGCGTGTGTACACAGTTGTGTGTGTGTGTACCCAGTTTTGTGTATCAGTGTGTACACAGTTGAGTGTGTGTGTACACAGTTGTGTGTGTGTGTGTACACAGTTGTTTGTGTTTGTGTGTACACAGTTGTGCATGTGTGTCTGTACACAGTTCTGTGTGTGTGTGTACACAGTTGTGTGTGCGTGTGTACACAGTTTTGTGTGTGTGTGAGTGTACACAGTGTATGTGTGTGTGTACACAGTTGTGTGTGTACACAGTTGTGTGTGTACACAGTTGTGTGTGTGTATGTATAAACAGTATGTATGTGTGTACACTTTGTGTGTGTGTGTACACTGTTGTGCGTGTGTGTACACTTTGTGTGTATGTACACTGTTGTGTGTGTGTACACTGTGTGTTTGTGTGTGTGTACAGTGTGTGTGTTTGTGTGTATGTACACTTGTGTGTGTGTAAACTGTTGTGTGTGTGTGTGTACACTGTGTATGTGTGTGTACACTGTTGTGTTTTGTGTGTGTGTGTTTGTACTCTGTGTGTGTGTGCGTGTACACTGTTGTGTGCGTGTGCGTACACTGTTGTGTGTGTGTACACTGTTGTATGTGTGTGTGTGTGTGAGAACACTGTTGTGTATGTGTGTACACTGATGTGTGTGTGTGTACACTGTGTGTGTGTACACTTTGTGTGTGTGTACACTGTGTGTGTGCATATACACAGTGAGTGTGTGTGTGTACACAGTGTGTGTTGCGTGTGTATGTACACTGTGTGTACGTGTTTGTACATACACAGTGTATGTGTGTGTGTGTGTACACAGTACTGTGTGTGTCTGTGTGTGTGTGTGTGTGTGTGTACACAGTAGTGTGTGTGTGCACACAGTGTGTGTGTGTGTATGAGTGTGTAAACAGTTGTGTGTGCGTGTGTACCGAGTTTTGTGTCTGTGTGTACACAGTTGTGTGTGTGTGTACACAGTTGTGTGTGTGTGTGTGTACACAGTTGTGTGTGTTTGTGTGTACACAGTTGTGTGTGTGTGTCTGTACACAGTTCTGTGTGTGTGTGTCTACACAGTTGAGTGTGTGTGTGTGCATAGTTTTGTGTGTCTGTGAGTGTACACAGTGGTGTGTGTGCGTACACAGTTGTGTGTGTGTACACGGTTGTGTGTGTGTGTATGTATAAACAGTATGTATGTGTGTACACTGTGTGTGTACACTTTGTGTGAGTGTGTGTACACTGTTGTGTGTGTGTGTACACTTTGTGTGTATGTACACTGTTGTGTGTGTGTACACTGTGTGTTTGTGTGTGTGTACACTGTGTGTGTGTTTGTGAGTGTGTATGTACACTGTTGTCTGTGTGTAAACTGTTGTGTGTGTTTGTGTGTGTACACTGTGTATGTGTGTGTACACTGTTGTGTTTTTGTGTGTGTGTGTACACTGTGTGTGTGCACGTGCACACTGTTGTGTGCGTGTGTGTACACTGTTGTGTGTGTGTACACTGTTGTGTGTGTGTGTGCGAGAACACTGTTGTGTATGTGTGTACACTTATGTGTGTGTGTGTACACTGTGTGTGTGCGTATACACAGTGAGTGTGTGTCTGTACACAGTGTGTGTTGCGTGTGTGTTACACTGTGTGCACGTGTTTGTACACACACACTGTGTGTGTGTGTGTACACAGCACTGTGTGTGTCTGTGTGTGTGTGTGTATACACAGTAGTGTGTGTGTACACAGCTGTGTGTGTGTACACAGTTGTGTGTGTGTGTACACTGTGTGTGTGTGTACACTGCGTGTGTGTACACTGTGTGTATATACACAGTGTGTATGTGTGTACACAGCGTGTGTTTGTGTGTACACAGTGTGTGTGAGTATACATAGTGTGTGTGTATACACAGTGAGTATGTGTGTGTACACAGTGTGTGTTGTGTGCGTGTGTACACTGTGCGTGTGTGTGTACACTGTTGTGTGGGTGTGTGTTCACAGTGTGCGTGTGTGTACACTGTGTGTGTGTTTGTACAAAGTTGTGTTTGTGTGTGTGTGTTTGTACACAGTTGGTTGTGTGTGTGTGTGTACCGAATTATGTGTGTGTGTGTGTACACAGTTGTGTGTGCGTGTACACATTTGTACGTGTACACAGTTGTGTGTGTGTACACAGTTGTGTGTGTGTACACAGTTTTGTATGTGTGTATGCGTGTGTACACAGTTGTGTGAGTGTGTTTACCCAGTTTTGTGTGTGTGTGTACACAGTTGTGTGTGTGTGTACACTGTGTGTGTGTATACTGTTGTGTGTGTGTTTACACTGTGTGTGTACACTGTGTGTGTATATACACAGTGTGTCTGTGTGTGTACACAGTTTGTGTGAGTATACACAGTGTGGGTTTGTGTGTGTATACACAGTGAGTATGTGTGTGTACACAGTGTGTGTTGTGTGCGTGTGTACACTGTGTGTGTGTGTGTGTACACTGTTGTGTGTGTGTGTGTTCACAGTGTGCGTGTGTGTACACTGTGTGTTTATTTGTACACAGTTGTGTGTGTGTCTGTGTGTTTGTACACAGTTGTTTGTGTGTGTGTACCGAGTTATGTGTGTGTGTGTGTACACAGTTGTGTGTGTGTGTACACATTTGCACGTGTACACAGTTGTGTGTGTGTACACAGTTGTGTGTGTGTATGTGTACACAATGGTTTGTATGTGTGTACACAGTTGTGTGTGTGTGTGTACACAGTTGTGTGTGTGTGTGTGTACAAAGTTTTGTGTGTGTGTGTGTGTGTAATCAGCTGAGTGTGTGTGTGTGTGTGTGTTTGTGTGTGTGTGTGTGTACACAGTTCTGTGGGTGTGTGAACAGAGTTGTGTGTGTGAGTACACAGTTGTGTGTGTGTGTACACTGTGTGTGTGTGTTTACACTTTTGTGTGTGAGTGTGTACACAGTGTGTGTGTGTACACTGTGTGTATATACACAGTGTGTGTGTGTATACAGTGTGTGTGTGTCTGTACACAGTGTGTGTGAGTATACACAGTGTATGTGTGTGTGAATACACAGTGTGTGTGTGTACACAGTTGTGTGTGTGCGTGTATGTATCCACAGTGTGCGTGTGTGTGTGTGTTTACACAGTGTGTGTGTGTGTGTGGGTTTACACAATTGTGTGTGTGTGTGTACACAGTTGTGTGTGTGTGTGTGTGTAAACAGCTGTGTGTGTGTGTACACAGTTCTGTGTGTGTGTGTACACAGTTGTGTGTGTGTGTATACACAGTTGTGCGTGTGTGTGTGCACTGTGTGTGTGTGTGTACACTGTTATGTGTGTGAGTACACTGTATTTGTGTATGTACACTGTGTGTGTGTGTGTACACAGTGTGTGTGAGTACGCAGTGTGTGTTTGTGTGTGCAGTCAGTGAATGCATGTGTGTGTGTATATACACAGTGTGTGTGTGTGTGAACACAGTGTGTGTGTGTGTACACAGTGTGTGTGAGCATACACTGTGTGTGTGTGTATACACTGTGTGTGTGTGCTTGGGTGTACACAGTTGTGTGTGTGTGTACACAGTTGTGTGTGTGCGTGTATGTATACACAGTGTGTGTGTGTACACAGTGTGTGTGTACGTGTACACAATTGTTTGTATGTGTGTACACAGTTGTGTGTGTGTACACAGCTGTGTGTGTGTACACAGTTGTGTGTGTGTGTACACTGTGTGTGTGTACACTGTGTGTGCGTGTATACAGTTGTGTGTGTGTTTACACTGTGTGTGTGTACACTGTGTGTGTATATACACAGTGTGTATGTGTGTACACAGCGTGTGTGTGTGTGTGTACACAGTGTGTGTGAGTATACACAGTGTGTGTGTGTATACACAGTGAGTATGTGTGTGTACACAGTGTGTGTTGTGTGCGTGTGTACACTGTGCGTGTGTGTGTACACTGTTGTGTGGGTGCGTGTTCACAGTGTGCGTGTGTGTACACTGTGTGTGTGTTTGTACAAAGTTGTGTTTGTGTGTGTGTGTTTGTACACAGTTGTTTGTGTGTGTGTGTGTACCGAATTATGTGTGTGTGTGTACACAGTTGTGTGTGCGTGTACACATTTGTACGTGTACACAGTTGTGTGTGTGTACACAGTTGTGTGTGTGTACACAGTTTTGTATGTGTGTATGCGTGTGTACACAGTTGTGTGAGTGTGTTTACCCAGTTTTGTGTGCGTGTGTGTACACAGTTGTGTGTGTGTACACAGTTGTGTGTGTGTGTACACTGTGTGTGTGTATACTGTTGTGTGTGTGTTTACACTGTGTGTGTACAATGTGTGTGTATATACACAGTGTGTCTGTGTGTGTACACAGTTTGTGTGAGTATACACAGTGTGGGTTTGTGTGTGTATACACAGTGAGTATGTGTGTGTACACAGTGTGTGTTGTGTGCTTGTGTACACTGTGTGTGTGTGTACACTGTTGTGTGTGTGTGTGTTCACAGTGTGCGTGTGTGTACACTGTGTGTTTATTTGTACACAGTTGTGTGTGTGTCTGTGTGTTTGTACACAGTTGTTTGCGTGTGTGTGTACCGAGTTATGTGTGTGTGTGTGTACACAGTTGTGTGTGTGTGTACACATTTGTACGTGTACACAGTTGTGTGTGTGTGTACACAGTTGTGTGTGTGTATGTGTACACAATGGTTTGTATGTGTGTACACAGTTGTGTGTGTGTGTGTACACAGTTGTGTGTGTGTGTGTACACAGTTTTGTGTGTGTGTGTGTGTGTAATCAGCTGAGTGTGTGTGTGTGTGTTTGTGTGTGTGTGTGTACACAGTTCTGTGGGTGTGTGAACAGAGTTGTGTGTGTGAGTACACAGTTGTGTGTGTGTGTACACTGTGTGTGTGTGTTTACACTTTTGTGTGTGTGTGTACACAGTGTGTGTGTGTACACTGTGTGTGTATATACACAGTGTGTGTGTGTATACAGTGTGTATGTGTCTGTACACAGTGTGTGTGAGTATACACAGTGTATGTGTGTGTGAATACACAGTGTGTGTGTGTACACAGTTGTGTGTGTGCGTGTATGTATCCACAGTGTGCGTGTGTGTGTGTGTGTACACAGTGTGTGTGTGTGTGTGGGCGTACACAATTGTGTGTGTGTGTGTACACAGTTGTGTGTGTGAGTGTGTGTGTAAACAGCTGTGTGTGTGTGTACACAGTTCTGTGTGTGTGTGTACACAGTTGTGTGTGTGTATACACAGTTGTGCGTGTGTGTGTGCACTGTGTGTGTGTGTGTACACTGTTATGTGTGTGTGTACACTGTATTTGTGTATGTACACTGTGTGTGTGTGTACACAGTGTGTGTGAGTATGCAGTGTGTGTTTGTGTGTGTAGTCAGTGAATGCATGTGTGTGTGTATATACACAGTGTGTGTGTGTGAACACAGTGTGTGTGTGTGTACACAGTGTGTGTGAGCATACACTGTGTGTCTGTGTATACACTGTGTGTGTGTGTTTGTGTGTACACAGTTGTGTGTGTGTGTACACAGTTGTGTGTGTGCGTGTATGTATACACAGTGTGTGTGTGTACACAGTGTGTGTGTGTACGTGTACACAATTGTTTGTAAGTGTGTACACAGTTGTGTGTGTGTACACAGCTGTGTGTGTGTACACAGTTGTGTGTGTGTGTACACTGTGTGTGTGTGTGTACACTGTGTGTGCGTGTATACAGTTGTGTGTGTGTTTACACTGTGTGTGTGTACACTGTGTGTGTATATACACAGTGTGTATGTGTGTACACAGCGTGTGTGTGTGTGTGTACACAGTGTGTGTGAGTATACACAGTGTGTGTGTGTGTATACACAGTGAGTATGTGTGTGTACACTGTTGTGTGGGTGTGTGTTCACAGTGTGCGTGTGTGTACACTGTGTGTGTGTTTGTACAAAGTTGTGTGTGTGTGTGTTTGTACACAGTTGTTTGTGTGTGTGTGTGTGTGTACCGAATTATGTGTGTGTGTGTACACAGTTGTGTGTGCGTGTACACATTTGTACGTGTACACAGTTGTGTGTGTGTACACAGTTGTGTGTGTGTACACAGTTGTGTGTGTTTGTGTGTACACAGTTGTGCGTGTTTGTCTGTACACAGTTCTCTGTGTGTGTGTATACACAGTTGTGTGTGTGAGTACACAGTTGCGTGTGTGTGTACACTGTGTGTGTGTATACTGTTGTGTGTGTGTTTACACTGTGTGTGTACACTGTGTGTGTATATACACAGTGTGTCTGTGTGTGTACACAGTTTGTGTGAGTATACACAGTGTGGGTTTGTGTGTGTATACACAGTGAGTATGTGTGTGTACACAGTGTGTGTTGTGTGCGTGTGTACACTGTGTGTGTGTGTGTACACTGTTGTGTGTGTGTGTGTGTTCACAGTGTGCGTGTGTGTACACTGTGTGTTTGTTTGTACACAGTTGTGTGTGTGTCTGTGTGTTTGTACACAGTTGTTTGTGTGTGTGTATGTACCGAGTTATGTGTGTGTGTGTACACAGTTGTGTGTGTGTGTACACATTTGTACGTGTACACAGTTGTGTGTGTGTGTGTACACAGTTGTGTGTGTGTACCCAGTTTTGTGTGTCAGTGTGTACACAGTTGTTTGTGTTTGTGTGTACACAGTTGTGCATGTGTGTCTGTACACAGTTCTGTGTGTGTGTGTACACAGTTGTGTGTGCGTGTGTACACAGTTTTGTGTGTGTGAGAGTGTACACAGTGTGTGTGTGTGTGTACACAGTTGTGTGTGTACACAGTTGTGTGTGTGTATGTATAAACAGTATGTATGTGTGTACACTGTGTGTGTACACTTTGTGTGTGTGTGTACACTGTTGTGCGTGTGTGTACACTTTGTGTGTATGTACACTGTTGTGTGTGTGTGTACACTGTGTGGTTGTGTGTGTGTACAGTGTGTGTGTTTGTGTGTATGTACACTGTTGCGTGTGTAAACTGTTGTGTGTGTGTGTGTACACTGTATGTGTGTTTACACTGTTGTGTTTTGTGTGTGTGTGTTTGTACTCTGTGTGTGTGTGCGTGTACACTGTTGTGTGCGTGTGCGTACACTGTTGTGTGTGTGTACACTGTTGTATGTGTGTGTGTGTGTGAGAACACTGTTGTGTATGTGTGTACACTGATGTGTGTGTGTGTACACTGATGTGTGTGTGTGTACACTGTGTGTGTGTACACTTTGTGTGTGTGTAAACTGTGTGTGTGTACACTTTGTGTGTGTGTACACTGTGTGTGTGCATATACACAGTGAGTGTGTGTGTGTGTACACAGTGTGTGTTGCGTGTGTGTGTACACTGTGTGTACGTGTTTGTACACACACAGTGTGTGTGTGTGTACACAGTACTGTGTGTGTCTGTGTGTGTGTGTGTGTGTGTACAGCATACAGCTGTGGGTGGGTGTATGTGTACACGGCTGTGTCTGTGTGTACACAGTTGTGGGCGTGTGCACACAGTTGTATGTGTGTGCACACAGTTGTGTGCCTGTGTGTTTGTGTACACAGTTGTGTGTGTGTATGTGTACACAGTTGTGGGCGTGTGTACACAGTTGTATGTGTGTGCACACAGTTGTGTGCCTGTGTGTGTGTGTACACAGTTGTGTGTGTGTGTACACAGTTGTGTGTGTGTGTGTGTACACAGTTATGTGTGGGTGTACACAGTTGTGTGTGTGTGTACACAGTGTGTGTGTGTGTACACAATTGTGTGTGTGTGTGTGTGTACACAGTTGTGTGTGTGTGTGTACACGGTTCTGTGGGTGTGTGTACAGAGTTGTGTGTGGGTGGGTGTATGTGTACACATTTGTGTGTGTTTGTACACAGTTGTGGGCGTGTGTACACATTTGTGTGCGTGTGTACACAGTGTGTGTGTGTGTGTGTACACTGTTTTGTGTGTGTGTGTTCACAGTGTGCGTGTGTGTACACAGTGTGTATGTGTACACAGTTGTGTGTGTGTCTGTGTGATTGTACACAGTTGTTTGTGTGTGTGTGAGTGTACCGAGTTATGTGTGTGTGTGTGTACACAGTTGTGGGTGTGTGTGTACACATTTGTACGTGTACACAGTTGTGTGTGTGTGTGTGTACACAGTTGTGTGTGTGTACACAGTTTTGTGTGTTTGTAAGCGTGTGTACACAGTTGTGTGTGTGTGTACACAGATTTGTGTGTGTGTATACACAGTTGTGTGTGTGTGTACACAGTTGTGTGTTTGTGTGTACACAGTTGTGCGTGTGTGTACACTATTGTGTGTGTATGTACACAGTTGTGCTTGTGTACACATTTGTATGTGTTTATACAGTTGTTTGTGTGTGTTTACACAGTTGTGTGTGTGTGAGTACACAGTTGTTTGTGTGTACACAGTTGTGTGCGTGTGTGAAATGTGTACACAGGTGTTTGTGTGTGTACACAGTTCTGTGTGTGTGTACACTGTTGAGTGTGTGTACACAGTTTTGTGTGTATGTGTAAACAGTTGTGTGTGTGTGTGTGTGTGTGTGTGTAAACAGCTGTGTGTGTACAGAGTTGTGTGTGTGTGTGTACACAGTTGTGTGTGTGTGTACACAGTTGTATGTGTGTGCATACAGCTGTGTGTGGGTGGGTGTATGTGTACACGGCTGTGTCTGTGTGTACCCAGTTGTGGGCGTGTGTACACAGTTGTATGTGTGTGCACACAGTTGTGTGCCTGTGTGTTTGTGTACACAGTTGTGTGTGTGTATGTGTACACAGTTGTGGGCGTGTGTACACAGTTGTATGTGTGTGCACACAGTTGTGTGCCTGTGTGTGTGTGTACACAGTTGTGTGTGTGTGTACACAGTTGTGTGTGTGTGTGTACACAGTTATGTGTGGGTGTACACAGTTGTGTGTGTGTGTACACAGTGTGTGTGTGTGCACACAATTGTGTGTGTGTGTGTACACAGTTGTGTGTGTGTGTGTGTACACGGTTCTGTGGGTGTGTGTACAGAGTTGTGTGTGGGTGGGTGTATGTGTACACATTTGTGTGTGTTTGTACACAGTTGTGGGCGTGTGTACACATTTGTGTGCGTGTGTACACAGTGTGTGTTGTGTGTGTGTGTGTACACTGTGTGTGTGTGTGTGTGTACACTGTTTTGTGTGTGCGTGTTCACAGTGTGCGTGTGTGTACACAGTGTGTATGTGTACACAGTTGTGTGTGTGTCTGTGTGATTGTACACAGTTGTTTGTGTGTGTGTGTACCGAGTTATGTGTGTGTGTGTGTACACAGTTGTGGGTGTGTGTGTACACATTTGTACGTGTACACAGTTGTGTGTGTGTGTGTGTACACAGTTGTGTGTGTGTGTACACAGATTTGTGTGTGTGTATACACAGTTGTGTGTGTGTGTACACAGTTGTGTGTTTGTGTGTACACAGTTGTGCGTGTGTGTACACTATTGTGTGTGTGTACACTGTGTGTGTATGTACACTGTTGTGTTTGTGTGTGTGCGTACACTGTGTGTTTGTGTATGTGTACACTGTGTGTGTTTGTGTGTGTGTATGTACACTGTTGTGTGTGTGTAAACTGTTGTGTGTATGTGTGTACACTGTGTGTGTGTGTACACAGTTGTGTTTGTGTGTGTGTGTGTACAGAGTTGTGTGTGTACACTGTTGTGTGTGTGTGTGTGAGAACACTGTTGTGTATGTCTGTACACTGATGTGTGTGTGTGTGTGTGTACACTGTGTGTGTGTACACTTTGTGTGTGTGTGTGTACACTGTGTGTGTGTGTGTGTGTACACAGTGTGCATGTGTGTGTACACAGTTGTGTGTGTGTGGGTGTCTGTACACGGTTGTGTGTGTGCGTACACTGTGTGTGTGTACACAGTGTGTGTGTGTATAAACAGTGTGTGTGTACACAGTGTGTGTTGTGTGTGTTAACACGGTGTGTGTTTGTATACACAGATTTTGTGTGTGTGTACACAGTTTGTGTTGTGTGTGTGTGTGTGTCCACAGTGTGTGTGTCTGTGTGTGTACACTGTGTGTGTGTGTTTACACAGTTGTGTATGTGTGTGTCCGTACACAGTTGTGTGTGTGTGTGTGTGTGTGTACACAGTTGTGTGTGTGTGAGTGTTCACAGTTGCATGTGTGTGTGTGTACACAGTGTGTGTGTGCGTGTACACTGATGTGTGTGAGTGTCTGTTAACACAGTGTGTGTGTGTTTAAACATTGTGTGTGTGTGTGTGTGTGTGTACACAGTGTGTGTGTGTGTGTGTACACATTTTGTGGGTGTATACACAGTGTGTATGCGTGTGTACACTGTCGTGTGCGTGTGTACACTGTCGTGTGTGTGTGTACACAGTGTGAGTGTGTGTACACAGTGTGGGTGTATACACAGTGTGTGTGTGAGTGTGTGTACACAGTTGTGTGTGTGTACACAGTTTTGTGCGTGTATTTACACAGTTGGGTGTTTGTGTGAGTGTACAGAATTGTGTGTGTGTACACAGTTGTGTGTGTGTATACACAGTGTGTGTGTGTGTACACAGTGTGCATGTGTGTGTACACAGTTGTGTGTGTGTACACAGTTGAGTGTGTGTACACAGTTGTGTGTGTGTGTGTACACAGTTGTGTGTGTACACTGTTGTGTGTGTGTGTACACTGTTGTGTGTGTGTGTGCACTGTTGTGTGTGTGTTTGTGTACAATGTTGTGGGTGTGTGTACACTGTGTGTGTGTGTGTACACCGTTCTGTGTGTGTGTGTACACTGTTGTGTGTGTGTGTACACTGCTGTGCGTGTCTGTGTGTGTACACTGTTATGTTTGCGTGTGTGTCTGTACACTGTTGTGTGTGTGTACACTGCTGAGTGTGTGTACACAGTTGTGTTTGTGTGTGTACACAGGTGTGTTTTTGTGTGTACACAGTTGTGTGTGTTTGTGTGTACACAGCTGCGTGTGTGTGTGTACTCAGTTGTGCGTGTTTTATGTATAAATAGTGTGTGTGTGTGTGTGCACAGTTGTGTGTGTGTGTGTACACAGTTGTGTGTGTGTACACAGTTGTGTGTGTGTGTACACAGTGTGTGTGTGTACACAGAGTCTGTGTGTGTACTCAGTTGTGTGTGTGTGTGTACACTCTGTGTGTGTGTGTGTGAACTGTTGTGTGTGTGTGTAAACTGTGTGTGTGTGTAAACTGTGTGTGTGTACACTGTGTGTGTGTACACAGTTGTGTGTGTGTGTGTGTGTACTCAGTTGTGTGTGTATGTATACAGTTGTGTGTGTGTGTTTACCAGTTGTGTGTGTGTACACAGTTGTGCGTATGTTTGTACACAGTTGTCTCTGTGTGTGTGAACACAATTGTGTTTGTGTGTTTGTACACAGTTGTCTGTGTGTACACAGTAGTGTGTGTGTGTGAGTACACAGTTGTGTGTGTGTGTGTGTGTATACACAGCGTGTCTGTACACAGTGTGTGTGTGTGTGTGTGTATACACAGTGTGTGTGTGTATACACAATGTGTGTGTTTGTGTAAGGGTGTACACAGTTGTGTGTGTGTGTGTGTACACAGTTGTGTGTGTGTGTGTGTATACACAGTGTGTGTGTTTGTAGACAGTGTGCATGTGTGTGTACAGAGTTGCGTGTGTGTGTGTGTACGCAGTTGAGTGTGTGTACACAGTTGTGTGTGTGTACACAGTTGTGTGTGGACACAGTTGGGTGTGTGTGTACACTGTTGTGTGTGTGTGTGCGTGTGTGTGTGTGTGTGCACTGTTGTGTGTGTGTGTTTGTGTACACTGTTGTGGGTGTGTGTACACTGTCGTGTGTGTGTATGTGTACACCGTTCTGTGTGTGTGTGTGTGTGTACACTGTTGTGTGTGTGTGTGTACAAAGCTGTGCGGGTCTGTGTGTGTACACTGTTATGTTTGCGTGTGTGTCTGTACACGGTTGTGTGTGTGCGTACACTGTGTGTGTGTACACAGTGTGTGTGTGTATAAACAGTGTGTGTGTACACAGTGTGTGTTGTGTGTGTTAACATGGTGTGTGTTTGTATAGACAGATTCTGTTTGTGTGTACACAGTTTGTGTTGTGTGTGTGTGTGTGTCCACAGTGTGTGTGTCTGTGTGTGTACACTGTGTGTGTGTGTTTACACAGTTGTGTATGTGTGTGTCTGTACACAGTTGTGTGCGTGTGTGTGTGTACACAGTTGTATGTGTGTGAGTGTTCACAGTTGTGTGTGTGTGTGTGTACACAGTGTGTGTGTGTGTGTGTATACACAGTGTGTGTGTGTATACACAGTGTGTGTGTGCGTGTACACTGATGTGTGTGAGTGTCTGTTAACACAGTGTGTGTGTGTGTTTAAACATTGTGTGTGTGTGTGTGTGTACACAGTGTGTGTGTGTGTGTACACATTTTGTGGGTGTATACACAGTGTGTGTGCGTGTGTACATTGTCGTGTGTGTGTGTGTGTACACAGTGTGAGTGTGTGTACACAGTGTGGGTGTATACACAGTGTGTGTGTGTGTGTGTGTGTACACAGTTGTGTGTGTTTACACAGTTTTGTGTGTGTATGTACACAGTTGGGTGTTTGTGTGAGTGTACAGAATTGTGTGTGTGTGTACACAGTTGTGTGTGTGTATACACAGTGTGTGTGTACACAGTGTGCATGTGTGTGTACACAGTGGTGTGTGTGTGTACACAGTTGAGTGTGTGTACACAGTTGTGTGTGTGTGTACACAGTTGTGTGTGTACATTGTTGTGTGTGTGTGTACACTGTTGTGTGAATGTGTGTGCACTGTTGTGTGTGTGTTTGTGTACAATGTTGTGGGTGTGGGTACACTGTGTGTGTGTGTACACCGTTCTCTGTGTGTGTGTACACTGTTGTGTGTGTGTGTACACTGCTGTGCGTGTCTGTGTGTGTACACTGTTATGTTTGCGTGTGTGCCTGTACACTGTTACGTGTGTGTACAATGCTGAGTGTGTGTACACAGTTGTGCGTATGTGTGTGTACACAGTTGTGTTTGTGTGTGTACACAGATGTGTTTGTGTGTGTACACAGTTGTGTGTGTTTGTGTGTACACAGCTGCGTGTGTGTGTGTACACAGTTGTGTGTGTTTTATGTATAAACAGTGTGTGTGTGTGTGCGCACAGTTGTGTGTGTGTACACAGTTGTGTGTGTGTACACAGTTGTGTGTGTGTGTACACAGTGTGTGTGTGTACACAGAGTCTGTGTGTGTACTCAGTTGTGTGTGTGTGTACACTGTGTGTGTGTGTGTGTACACTGTTGTGTGTGTGTAAACTGTGTGTGTGTACACTGTGTGTGTGTACACAGTTGTGTGTGTGTGTGTACACAGTTGTGTCTGTATGTATACACTTGTGTGTGTGTGTGAACACAGTTGTGTGTGTGTGTGTGTACACAGTTGTGTGTGTGTGTGTGTTTACCAGTTGTGTGTGTGTACACAGTTGTGCGTATGTGTGTACACAGTTGTCTCTGTTTTTGTGAACACAATTGGGTGTGTGTGTTTGTACACAGTTGTCTATGTGTACACAGTAGTGTGTGTGTGTGTGAGTACACAGTTGTGTGTGTGTTTGTATACACAGTGTGTCTGTACACAGTGTGTGTGTGCGTATACACAGTGTGTGTGTGTATACACAATGTGTGTGTTTGTGTAAGGGTGTACACAGTTGTGTGTGTGTGTACACAGTTGTGTGTGTGTGTGTGTATACACAGTGTGTGTTTGTAGACAGTGTGCATGTGTGTGTACAGAGTTGCGTGTGTGTGTGTGTAAGCAGTTGAGTGTGTGTACACAGTTGTGTGTGTGTACACAGTTGTGTGTGGCCACAGTTGGGTGTGTGTGTACACTGTTGTGTGTGTGTGTGTGTGTGTGTGCACTGTTGTGTGTGTGTTTGTGTACACTGTTGTGGGTGTGTGTACACTGTCGTGTGTGTGTATGTGTACACCGTTCTGTGTGTGTGTACACTGTTGTGTGTGTGTGTGTGTGTACACTGCTGTGCGGGTCTGTGTGTGTACACTGTTATGTTTGCGTGTGTGTCTGTACACGGTTGTGTGTGCGTACACTGTGTGTGTGTACACAGTGTGTGTGTGTGTATAAACAGTGTGTGTGTACACAGTGTGTGTTGTGTGTGTGTTAACATGGTGTGTGTTTGTATACACAGATTCTGTGTGTGTGTACACAGTTTGTGTTGTGTGTGTGTGTGTGTCCACAGTGTGTGTGTACACTGTGTGTGTTTGGTTACACAGTTGTGTGTGTGTGTCTGTACACAGTTGTGTGTGTGTGTGTGTACACAGTGTGTGTGTGTGTGCGTGTGTGTATACACAGTGTGTGTGTGTATACGCAGTGTGTGTGTGCGTGTACACTGATGTGTGTGAGTGTCTGTTAACACAGTGTGTGTGTGTTTAAACATTGTGTGTGTGTGTGTGTGTACACAGTGTGTGTGTGTGTGTGTACACATTTTGTGGGTGTATACACAGTGTGTGTGCGTGTGTACACTGTCGTGTGTGTGTGTGTACACAGTGTGAGTGTGTGTACACAGTGTGGGTGTATACAAAGTGTGTGTGTGTGTGTGTGTGTGTGTGTGTGTACACAGTTGTGTGTGTTTACACAGTTTTGTGTGTGTATGTACACAGTTGGGTGTTTGTGTGAGTGTGCAGAATTGTGTGTGTGTGTACACAGTTGTGTGTGTGTATACACAGTGTGTGTGTGTGTACACAGTGTGCATGTGTGTACACAGTTGTGTGTGTGTGTGTACACAGTTGAGTGTGTGTACACAGTTGTGTGTGTGTGTACACAGTTGTGTGTGTACACTGTTGTGTTTGTGTATACACTGCTGTGCGTGTCTGTGTGTGTACACTGTTATGTTTGCGTGTGTGTCTGTACACTGTTGTGTGTGGGTACACTGTGTGTGTGTGCACAGTGTGTGTGTGTATAAACAGTGTGTTTGTGTACACAGTGTGTGTTGTGTGTGTCTTAACATTGTGTGTGTTTGTATACACAGTTTCTGAGTGTGTGTACACAGTTTGTGTTGTGTGTGTGTCTCCACAGTGGGTGTGTCTGTGTGTGTACACTGTGTGTGTGTGTTTGCACAGTGGTGTGTGTGTGTTTCTGTACACAGTTCTGTGTGCGTACACTGCTGAGTGTGTGCACACAGTTGTGCGTATGTGTGTGTACACAGTTGTGTTTGTGTGTACACAGGCGTGTTTGTGTGTGTACACTTTTGTGTGTGTTTGTGTGTACACAGCTGCGTGTGTGTGTGTACACAGTTGTGTGTGTTTTATGTATAAACAGTGTGTGTGTGTGTGCACAGTTGTGTGTGTGTGTGTACACAGTTGTGTGTGTGTACACAGTTGTGTGTGTGTACACAGTGTGTGTGTGTATACAGAGTCTGTGTGTGTACTCAGTTGTGTGTGTGTGTGTGTACACTGTGTGTGTGTGTACACTGTTGTGTGTGTGTGTGAAATGTGTGTGTGTGTACACAGTGTGTTTGTACACAGTTGTGTGTGTGTGTGTACACAATTGTGTGTGTATGTATACAGTTGTGTGTGTGTGTGAACACAGTTGTGTGTGTGTGTGTGTGTGTACACAGTTGTGTGTGTGTACACAGTTGTGCGTATGTGTGTACACAGTTGTCTCTGTGTGTGTGAACACAATTGTGTGTGTGTGTACACAGTTGTCTGTGTGTACACAGTAGTGTGTGTGTGAGTGAGTACACAGTTGTGTGTGTGTGTGTACAATGTTGTGTGTGTGTGTGTACACTGTTGTGTGTGTGTGTGTGTACACTGTTGTGTGTGTGTGTACACAGTTGTGTGTGTGTGTGTACACTGTTTTGTGTGTGTGTACACAGTTGTGTGTGTCTGTGTGTGCAAACTGTTATGTTTGCGTGTGTGTGTGTGTGTGTGTGTGTACACTGTTGTGTGTGTGTATGTGTACACTGTGTGTGTGCACACAGTGTTTGTGTGTGTATAAACAGTGTGTGTGTGTGTACACAGTGTGTGTTGTGTGTGTTAACACTGTGTGTGTTTGTATACACAGTGTGTGTGTGTGTGTACACAGTGTGTGTTGTGTGTGTGCACACAGTGTGTGATTGTGTGTACACTGTGTGTGTCTGTGTACACTGTTGTGTGTGTGTGTACACAGTTGTGTGTGTGTGTACACAGTTCTGTGTGTGTGTGTACACTGTGTGCGTGTGAACACTGTGTATGTGTGTACACTGTGTGTGTGTATACACAGTGTGTGTGTGTGCACAGTGTGTGTTGTGTCTGTGTGTACACTGTGTGTGTATACACAGTATGTGTGCGTGTGTACACAGTGTGTGTTGTGTGTGTGTACACAGTGTGTGTGTGTGTGTGCACTGTTGTGTGTGTGTTTACACAGTGTGTGTGTGTGTGTGTCCACAGTGTGTGTTTGTATACACATTGTGTGTATACACAGTGTGTTTGTGTGTACACTGTTGTGTGTGTGTGTGTACACAGTGTGAGTGTGTATACACAATGTGTCTGTACACAGTGTGTGTGTGTGTGTGTGTGTATACACAGTGTGTGTGTGTATATATACACAATGTGTGTGTTTGTCTAAGGGTGTACACAGTTTTCTGTGTGTTTGTACACAGTTGTGTGTGTGTGTATACACAGTGTGTGTGTGTACACAGTGTGCATGTGTGTGTACACAGTTGCGTGTGTGTGTGTGTACGCAGTTGAGTGTGTGTACACAGTTATGTGTTTGTACACAGTTGTGTGTGTACACAGTTGGGTGTGTGTGTTCACAGTTGTGTGTGTGTGTGTGTGTGTGTACATGGTGTGTGTGTGAACACTGTGTGTGGGTGTACAAAGTGTGTGTTGTGTGTGTGTACACTGTGTGTGTTGTGTGTGTGTGCATACACAGTGTGTGTGTGTGTGTACACTGTTGTGTGTGTGTGTACACAGTGTGTGTGTGTGTACAAAGTGTGCGTGTGTGTGTGTGTATACACAGTGTGTCTGTACACAGCGTGTGTGTGTGTGACTGTATACACAGTGTGTGTGTGTGTGTATACACAATGTGAGTGTTTGCGTAAGAGTGTACACAGTTGTGTGTGTGGGTGTACACAGTTGTGTGTGTGTGTGTATATAGTGTGTGTGTGTACACATTTTGTATGTGTGTGTACACAGTTGCGTCTGTGTGTGTACACAGTTGTGTGTGTCTACACAGATGTGTGCGTGTGCACACAGTTGTGTGTGTACATAGTTGTGTGTGTGCGTGTATACACAGTTGTAGGTGTGTGTGTGTACACAGTTGTGTGTGTGTGTAAAAAGTTGTGTGTGTGTGTACACAGTTGTGTGTGTGCACACAGTTGTGCATGTGTACACAGTTGTGTGTGTTTACACAGCTGTGTGTGTTCGTGTACACAGTGGTGTGTTTGTGAGTGTACAGAGTTGTGTGTGTACAGAGTTGTGTGTGTGTGTACACAGTTGTGTGTGTCTACACAGATGTGTGTGTGTGCACACAGTTGTGTGTGTACACAGTTGTGTGTGTGTGTGTGTATACACAGTTGTAGGTGGGTGTGTGTACACAGTTGTGTGTGTGTAAACAGTTGTGTGTGTGTATGTACACAGTTGTGTGTGTGTGTACACAGTTGTGCATGTGTACACAGTTGTGTGTGTTTACACAGTTGTGTGTGTTCGTGTACACAGTTGTGTGTTTGTGAGTGTACAGAGTTGTGTGTGTACAGAGCTGTGTGTGTGTGTGTACACAGTTGTGTGTGTGTACACAGTTGTGTGTGTGTACACAGTTGTGTGTGTGTACACAGTTGAGTGTGTGTACACAGCTGTGTGTGTGTGTGTGTTCACAGTTGTGTGTGTGTACACAGTGTGTGTGTGTGCACAGTGTGTGTGTACACTGTTGTGTGTGTGTGTACACTGTTATGTGTGTGTGTGTATACACCGTGTGTGTGCAAACACAGTGTGTGTGTTCGTGTACACTGATGTGTGTGAGTGTGTGTTAACACACAGTGTGTGTGTGTTTAAACATTGTGTGTGTGTGTGTACACAGTGTGTGTGTGTGTGTGTGTACACAGTTTGTGGGTGTATACACAGTGTGTGTGCGTGTGTACACTGTCGTGTGTGTCTGTGTGTACACAGTGTGAGTGCGTGTACACAGTGTGTGTGTATACACAGTGTGTGTGTGTGTGTGCACTGTTGTGTGTGTGTGTGTACCCAGTGTGTGTGCGTGTATACACAGTGTGTGTGTTTGTGTGTGTGTGAACACAGTTGTGGGTGTGTGTGTACACAGTTGTGTGTGTGTACACAGTTGTGTGTGTGTGTGTACACAGTGGGTGTGTGTACACAGACACACACAGTGTACACACAATCACACACTGTGTACACACACACACAACACACACTGTGGACACACACACACACACACACTGTGTATACAAAGACACACTGTGTTAACACACGCACAACACACACTCTGTACACACACACACTGTTTATACACACACAAACCCTGTGTGCACACACACAGTGTACACATACACACACACACACAACAGTGTACACACACACACACGCAAACATAACAGTTTGCACACACAGACACACACAACAGTGTACACACACACACAACAGTGTACACACGCACACACACACTGTGTGTGTCTGTGTGTGCAAACTGTTATTTTTGCGCGTGTGTATGTGTACACTGTGTGTGTGCACACAGTGTTTGTGTGTGTAAACAGTGTGTGTGTGTGTGTACAGAGAGTGTGTTGTGTGTGTGTTAACACTGTGTGTGTTTGTATACACAGTGTGTGTGTGTGTACACAGTGTGTGTTGTGTGTGTGTACACAGTGTGTGATTGTGTGTACAATGTGTGTGTCTGTGTACACTGTTGTGTGTGTGTGCCTGTACACAGTTGTGTGTGTTTGTGTGTGTGTGTGTACACAGTTGTGTGTGTGTGTACACAGTTGTGTGTGTGTGTACAAAGTTCTGTGTGTGTGTATATACTGTGTGCGTGTGAACACTGTGTATGTGTGTATACACTGTGTGTGTGTGTACACAGTGTGTGTTGTGTCTGTGTGTACACTGTGTGTGTGTGTGTATACACAGTATGTGTGTGTGTGTACACAGTGTGTGTTGTGTGTGTGTACACTGTGTGTGTGTGTATACACAGTATGTGTGTGTGTGTACACAGTGTGTGTGTGTGTATACTGTTGTGTGTGTGTGTGTGTGTACACAGTGTGTGTGTGTATACACAGTGTGTCTGTACACTCTGTGTGTGTGTATACACAGTGTGTGTGTGTATACACAATGTGTGTGTTTGTGTAAGGGTGTACACAGTTGTGTGTGTGTGTGTGTACACAGTTGTGTGTGTGTGTGTATACACAGTGTGTGTGTGTGTACACAGTGTGCATGTGTGTGTACACAGTTGCGTGTGTGTGTGTATGCAGTTGAGTGTGTGTACACTGTTGTGTGTGTGTACACAGTTGTGTGTGGACACAGTTGGGTGTGTGTGTACACTGTGGTGTGTGTATGTGTGCATGTGTGTGCACTGTTGTGTGTGTGTTTGTGTACACTGTTGTGGGTGTGTGTACACTGTGTGTGTGTGTACACTGTCGTGTGTGTGTATGTTTACACCGTTCTGTGTGTGTGTGTACACTGTTGTGTGTGTGTACACTGCTATGCGGGTCTGTGTGTGTACACTGTTATGTTTGCGTGTGTGTGTGTGTGTACACAGTGTGTGTGTGTGTATAAACGGTGTGTGTGTACACAGTGTGTGTTGTGTGTGTGTTAACACTGTGTGTGTTTGTATACACAGTTTCTGTGTGTGTGTACACAGTTTGTGTTGTGTGTGTGTGTCCACAATGTGTGTGTCTGTGTGTGTACACTGTGTGTGTGTTTACACAGTTGTGTGTGTGTGTGTCTGTACACAGTTGTGTGTGTGTGTGTGTACACAGTTGTGTGTGTGTGTGTTCACAGTTGTGTGTGTGTGTGTGTGTACACGGTGTGTGTGTGAAAACTGTGTGTGTGTATACACAGTGTGTGTGTGTGTACAAAGTGTGTGTTGTGTGTGTACACTGTGTGTGTATACACAGTGTGTGTGTATGTGTACACAGTGTGTGTTGTGTGTGTGTGCATACACAGTGTGTGTGTGTGTGTACACTGTTGTGTGTGTGTGTACACAGTGTGTGTGTATACACAGTGTGTGTGTGCGTGAACACTGTTGTGTGAGTGTGTATGCAGTGTGTGTGTATACACAGTGTGTCTGTACACTGTGTGTGTGAGTGTATACACAATGTGTGTGTTTGTGTAAGTGTGTACACAGTTGTGTGTGTGTGTATACACAGTGTGTGTGTACACATTGTGTATGTGTGTGTACACACTTGCGTGTGTGTGTGTGTACACAGTTGTGTGTGTGTACACAGGTGTGTGTGTGTGCACACAGTTGTGTGTGTGCACAGTTGTATGTGTGTGTGTATACACAGTTGTAGGTGTCTGTGTGTACACAGTTGTGTGTGTGTACACAGTTGTGCATGTGTGTACACAGTTGTGCATGTGTACACAGTTGTGTGTTTACACAGTTGTGTGTTTGTTCGTGTACACAGTGGTGTGTTTGTGTGTGTACAGAGTTGGGTGTGTACACAGTTGTGCGTGTGTGTACACAGTTGTGGGTGTGTGTGTGTACACAGTTGTGTGTGTGTACAAAGTTGAGTGTGTGTACACAGTTGTGTGTGTGTGTGTGTGTACACAGTTGTGTGTGTGTGTGTATACACAGTGTGTGTGTGTGTGGACAGTGTGTTGTGTGTGTGCACACAGTTGCGTGTGTGTGTGTGTGTACACAGTTGTGTGTGTGTACACAATTGTGTGTGTTTACACAGTTTTGTGTGTGTATGTACACAGTTGTGTGTTTGTGTGAGAGTACAGAATTGTGTGTGTGTACACAGTTGTGTGTGTGTGTGTATACACAGTGTGTGTGAGTGTGTACACAGTGTGCAGGTGTGTGTACACAGTTGTGTGTGTGTGTGTGTACACAGTTGAGTGTGTGTACACAGTTGTGTGTGTGTGTACACAGTTGTGTGTGTGTGTGTACACAGTTGTGTGTGTGTATACTGTTGTGTGTGTGTGTGTGCACTGTTGTGTGTGTGTTTGTGTACAATGTTGTGGGTGTGTGTACACTGCTGTGTGTGTGTGTACAGTGCTGTGCGTGTCTGTGTGTGTACACTGTTATGTTTGCGTGTGTGTCTGTACACTGTTGTGTGTGTGTGTACACTGTGTGTGTGTGTACACAGTGTGTGTTGTGTGTGTGTTAACACTGTGTGTGTTTGTTTACACAGTTTCTGTGTGTGTGTACACAGTTTGTGTTGTGTGTATGTGTCCACAGTGTGTGTGTCTGTGTGTGAACACTGTGTGTGTGTGTTTACACAGTTGTGTGTGTGTGTGTCTGTACACAGTTATGTGTGTGTGTGTGGGTGTACACAGTTGTGTGTGTGTGTGTTCACAGTTGTGTGTGTGTGTGTACACGGTGTGTATGTGAACACTGTGTGTGTGTATACACAGTGTGTGTGTGTGTGTGTACAAAGTGTGTGTTGTGTGTGTACACTGTGTGTGTGTATACACAGTGTGTGTGTGTGTGTACACAGTCTGTGTTGTGTGTGTGTGCATGCACAGTGTGTGTGTGTGTGTGTGTGTGTGTGTGTACACAGTTGTGTGTGTGTGTACACAGTGTGTGTGTGTTTGGACAAAGTGTGTGTGTGTGTATACACAGTGTGTGTGTATACACAGCGTGTGTGTGTGTGTACACTGTTGTGTGTGTGTGTGTGTACGCAGTGTGTGTGTATACACAGTGTGTCTGTACACAGTGTGTGTGTGTGAGTGTATACACAATGTGTGTGTTTGTGAAAGTATGTACACAGTTGTGTGTGTGTGTTTACACAGTTGTTTGTGTGTGTATACACAGTGTGTGTGTGTACACATTGTGTATGTGTGTGTACACAGTTGCGTGTGTGTGTGTACACAGTTGTGTGTGTGTAAACAGTTGTGTGTGTGTGTACACAGTTGTGTGTGTGTACACAGTTGCACATGTGTACACAGTTGTGTGTGTTTACACAGTTGTGTGTGTTCGAGTACACAATTGTGTGTTTTTGTGTGTACAGAGTTGTGTGTGTACACAGTTGTGTGTGTGTGTACACAGTTGTGTGTGTGTGTGTACACAGCTGTGTGTGTGTGTGTGTGTGTTCACAGTTGTGTGTGTGTGTACACAGTTGTGTGGGTGTGTGTGTGTACACAGATGTGAGTATACACAGTTATGTGTGTCTACACAGCTGTGTGTGTTTGTGTACACAGTTATGTGTGTGTGTGTTCACAGTTGTGTGTGTGTGTATGTGTGAGTACACAGTTGTGATTGTGTCTGTACACAGTTGTGTGTGCGTACACAGATGAGTGTGTGTACACAATTGTGTGTGTGTGTGTGTACACCGTTGTGTGTGTGTTGTTTTCATAGATATGTGTGGGTGTGTGTACACAGTTGTGTGTGTGTGTACACTGCTGAGTGTGTGTACACAGTTTTGCGTATGTGTGTGTACACAGTTGTGTGTGTGTGTGTGCACACAGGTGTGTTTGTGTGTGTACACAGCTGTGTGTGTGTGTGTTTGTGTTTACACAGCTGCGTGTGTGTGTGTACACAGTTGTGTGTGTTTTAAGTAAAAACAGTGTGTGTGTGTGTGTGCAAAGTTGTGTGTGTGTACACAGTTGTGTGTGTGTACACAGTTGTGTGTGTGTGTACACTGTGTGTGTGTACACTGTTGCGTGTGTGTAAACTGTGTGTGCGTGTGCACTATGTGTGTGTACACAGTTGTGTGTGTGTGTGTACACAGTTGCGTGTGTATGTACACAGTTGTGTGTGTGTGTACACATTTGTGTCTGTGTTTGTATACAGTTGTGTGTGTGTGTATTTACCAGTTGTGTGTGTGTACACAGTTGTGCGAGTGTGTGTACACAGTTGTCTCTGTGTGTGTGAACACAATTGTGTGTGTGTGTTTGTACACAGTTGTCTGTGTGTACACATTTGTGTGTGTGTGTGTACACAGTTGTGTGTGTGTGTGTACACTGTTGTGTGTGTGTGTGTGTACACTTTTGTGTGTGTGTGTACACCGTTGTGTGTGTCTGTGTGTGCAAATTGTTATGTTTGCATGTGTGTGTGAGTACACTGCTGTGTGTGTGTGTAAGTGTACACTGTGTGTGTGCACACAGTGTTTGTGTGTGTATAAAGTGTGTGTGTGTGTACACAGTGTATGTTGTGTGTGTGTTAACACTGTGTGTGTTTGTATACACTGTGTGTGTGTGTGGACACAGTTGTGTGTATTTGTGTCTGTGTGTTTGTACACAGTTGTGTGTGTGTACACAGTTGGGAAAGTGTACACAGTTCTGTGTGTGTGTGTGTACACTGTGTGCGTTTGAACACTGTGTATGTGTGTAAACTGTGTGTGTGTATACACAGTGTGTGTGTGTACACAGTGTGTGTTGTGTCTGTGTGCACACTGTGTGTGTCTGCGTACACTGTTGTGTGTGTGTGTGTGTCTGTACACAGTTGTGTGTGTGTGTGTGTGTGTACACAGTTGTGTGTGTGTGTGTGTACACAGTTCTGTGTGTGTGTACACAGTTCTGTGTGTGTGTACACAGTTCTGTGTGTGTGTACACTGTGTGCGTGTGAACACTGTGTATGTGTGTACACTGTGTGTGTGTATACACTGTGTGTGTGTGTGTACACAGTGTGTGTGTTTGTGTAAGTGTGTACACAGTTGTGTGTGTGTGTTTACACAGTTGTTTGTGTGTGTATACACAGTGTGTGTGTGTACACATTGTGTATGTGTGTGTACACAGTTGCGTGTGTGTGTGTGTGTACACAGTTGTGTGTGTGTACACAGATGTGTGTGCGTGCACACAGTTGTGTGTGTACACAGTTTTGTGTGTGTGTAGACACAGTTGTAGGTGGGTGTGTGTACACAATTTTGTGTGTGTAAACAGTTGTGTGTGTGTGTACACAGTTGTGTGTGTGTGTGTACACAGTTGTACATGTGTACACAGTTGTGTGTGTTTACACAGTTGTGTGTTCGAGAAAACAATTGTGTGTTTTTGTGTGTACAGAGTTGTGTGTGTACACAGTTGTGTGTGTGTGTACACAGTTGTGTGTGTGTGTGTACACAGTTGTGTGTGTGTACACAGTTGAGTGTGTGTATACATTTCTGTGTGTGTGTGTGTGTACACTGTGTGCGTTTGAACACTGTGTGTGTGTATACACAGTGTGTGTGTGTGTGTACACAGTGTGTGTTGTGTCTGTGTGCACACTGTGTGTGTCTGTGTACACTGTTGTGTGTGTGTGTGTCTGTACACAGTTGTGTGTGTTTGTGTGTGTGTGTGTGTGTACACAGTTGTGTGTGTGTGTACACAGTTGTGTGTGTGTGTATGTGTGAGTACACAGTTGTGTTTGCGTCTGTACATAGTTGTGTGTGCGTACACAGATGTGAGTGTACACAGTTGTGTGTGCCTACACCGCTGTGTGTGTGTTTGTGTACACAGTTATGTGTGTGTGTTCACAGTTGTGTGAGTGTGTGTATGTGTGAGTACACAGTTGTGTTTGTGTCTCTACATAGTTGTGTGTGCGTACACAGATGAGTGTGTGTACACAATTCTGTGTGTGTGTGTACACCGTTGTGTGTGTGTTGTTTTCATAGATGTGTGTGGGTGTGTGTACACAGTTGTGTGTGTGTGTGTACACTGCTGAGTGTGTGTACACAGTTTTGCGTATGTGTGTGTACACAGTTGTGTGTGTGTGTGTACACAGGTGTGTTTGTGTGTGTACACAGTTGTGTGTGTGTGTGTACACAGCTGCGTGTGTGTGTGTGTACACAGTTGTGTGTGTTTTAAGTAAAAACAGTGTGTGTGTGTGTGTGTGTGTGTGCAAAGTTGTGTGTGTGTGTGTACACAGTTGTGTGTGTGTACACAGTTGTGTGTGTGTGTGTACACAGTGTGCGTGTGTACACAGAGTTTGCGTGTGTACTCAGTTGTGTGTGTGTGTGTGTGTGTACACTGTGTGTGTGTACACTGTTGTGTGTGTGTAAACTGTGTGTGCGTGTGCACTATGTGTGTGTACACAGTTGTGTGTGTGTGTACACAGTTGTGTGTGTGTACACAGTTGTGTGTGTATGTACACAGTTGTGTGTGTGTGTGTACACAGTTGTGTGTGTGTACACAGTTGTGTGTGTGTGTTTACCAGTTGTGTGTGTGTACACAGTTGTGCGAGTGTGTGTACACAGTTGTCTCTGTGTGTGTGAACACAATTGTGTGTGTGTGTTTGTACACAGTTGTCTGTGTGTACACATTTTTGTGTGTGTGTGTGTACACAGTTGTGTGTGTGTGTGTACACTGTTGTGTGTGTGTGTGTGTGTGTGTGTGTACACTTTTGTGTGTGTGTGTACACTGTTGTGTGTGTCTGTGTGTGCAAACTGTTATGTTAGCATGTGTGTGTGAGTACACTGTTCTGTGTGTGTGTATGTGTACACTGTGTGTGTGCACACAGTGTTTGTGTGTGTATAAAGTGTGTGTGTGTACACAGTGTATGTTGTGTGTGTGTTAACACTGTGTGTGTTTGTTTACACTGTGTGTGTGTGTGTGTGTGTGTGTACACAGTTGTGTGTATTTGTGTCTGTGTGTGTGTGTACACAATTGTGTGTGTGTACACAGTTGGGTGAGTGTACACAGTTCTGTGTGTGTGTGTACACTGTGTGCGTTTGAACACTGTGTATGTGTGTACACTGTGTGTGTGTATAGACAGTGTGTGTGTGTGTACACAGTGTGTGTTGTGTCTGAGTGCACACTGTGTGTGTCTGTGTACACTGTTGTGTGTGTGTGTCTGTACACAGTTGTGTGTGTTTGTGTGTGTGTGTGTACACAGTTGTGTGTGTGTACACAGTTGTGTGTGTGTGTATGTGTGAGTACACAGTTGTGTTTGTGTCTCTACATAGTTGTGTGTGCGTACACAGATGAGTGTGTGTACACAATTCTGTGTGTGTGTGTACACCGTTGTGTGTGTGTTGTTTTCATAGATGTGTGTGGGTGTGTGTACACAGTTGTGTGTGTGTGTGTACACTGCTGAGTGTGTGTACACAGTTTTGCGTATGTGTGTGTACACAGTTGTGTGTGTGTGTGTACACAGGTGTGTTTGTGTGTGTACACAGTTGTGTGTGTGTGTGTGTGTGTGTGTGTACACAGCTGCGTGTGTGTGTGTGTGTACACAGTGTGTGTGTGTTTTAAGTAAAAACAGTGTGTGTGTGCGTGTGTGTGCAAAGTTGTGTGTGTGTGTACACAGTTGTGTGTGTGTACACAGTTGTGTGTGTGTGTACACAGTGTTGTGTGTACACAGAGTTTGCGTGTGTACTCAGTTGTGTGTGTGTTTGTGTACACTGTGTGTGTGTACACTGTTGTGTGTGTGTAAACTGTGTGTGCGTGTGCACTATGTGTGTGTACACGGTTGTGTGTGTGTGTGTGTACACAGTTGTGTGTGTATGTACACAGTTGTGTGTGTGTGTACACAGTTGTGTGTGTGTGTGTACACAGTTGTGTGTGTGTGTGTTTACCAGTTGTGTGTGTGTACACAGTTGTGCGAGTGTGTGTACACAGTTGTCTCTGTGTGTGTGAACACAATTGTGTGTGTGTGTTTGTACACAGTTGTCTGTGTGTACACATTTTTGTGTGTGTGTGTGTACACAGTTGTGTGTGTGTGTGTACACTGTTGTGTGTGTGTGTGTGTACACTTTTGTGTGTGTGTGTGTACACTGTTGTGTGTGTCTGTGTGTGCAAACGTTTATGTTTGCATGTGTGTGTGAGTACACTGTTGTGTGTGTGTGTATGTGTACACTGTGTGTGTGCACACAGTGTTTGTGTGTGTATAAAGTGTGTGTGTGTGTGTACACAGTGTATGTTGTGTGTGTGTTAACACTGTGTGTGTTTGTTTACACTGTGTGTGTGTGTGTGTGTACACAGTTGTGTGTATTTGTGTCTGTGTGTGTGTACAGAATTGTGTGTGTGTACACAGTTGGGTGAGTGTACACAGTTCTGTGTGTGTGTGTACACTGTGTGCGTTTGAACACTGTGTATGTGTGTACACAGTTGTGTGTGTATAGACAGTGTGTGTGTGTGTACACAGTGTGTGTTGTGTCTGAGTGCACACTGTGTGTGTCTGTGTACACTGTTGTGTGTGTGTGTCTGTACACAGTTGTGTGTGTTTGTGTGTGTGTGTACACAGTTGTGTGTGTGTGTGTACAAAGTTGTGTGTGTGTGTGTACACAGTTGTGTGTGTATGTACACAGTTGTGTGTGTGTGTGTACACAGTTGTGTGTGTGTGTGTACACAGTTGTGTGTGTGTGTGTTTACCAGTTGTGTGTGTGTACACAGTTGTGCGAGTGTGTGTACACAGTTGTCTCTGTGTGTGAACACAATTGTGTGTGTGTGTGTTTGTACACAGTTGTCTGTGTGTACACATTTTTGTGTGTGTGTGTGTGTACACAGTTGTGTGTGTGTGTGTGTACACTGTTGTGTGTGTGTGTGTGTGTGTACACTTTTGTGTGTGTGTGTGTACACTGTTGTGTGTGTCTGTGTGTGCAAACTGTTATTTTTGCATGTGTGTGTGAGCACACTGTTGTGTGTGTGTGTATGTGTACACTGTGTGTGTGCACACAGTGTTTGTGTGTGTATAAAGTGTGTGTGTGTGTACACAGTGTATGTTGTGTGCGTGTTAACACTGTGTGTGTTTGTTTACACTGTGTGTGTGTGTGTGTGTGTACACAGTTGTGTGAATTTGTGTCTGGGTGTGTGTGTACACAATTGTGTGTGTGTACACAGTTGGGTGAGTGTACACAGTTCTGTGTGTGTGTGTACACTGTGTGCGTTTGAACACTGTGTATGTGTGTACACTGTGTGTGTATACACAGTGTGTGTGTGTGTACACAGTGTGTGTTGTGTCTGAGTGCGCACTGTGTGTGTCTGTGTACACTGTTGTGTGTGTGTGTCTGTACACAGTTGTGTGTGTTTGTGTGTGTGTGTGTACACAGTTGTGTGTGTGTGTACACAGTTGTGTGTGTGTACACAGTTCTGTGTGTGTGTGTACACTGTGTGCGTGTGAACACTGTGTATGTGTGTACACTGTGTGTGTGTGTATACACAGTGTGTGTGTGTGTACACAGTGTGTGTTGTGTGTGTGTACATAGTGTGTGTGTGTACACTGTTGTGTGTGTGTGTGTACACAGTGTGTGTGTGTGTCCACAGTGTGTGTTTGTATACACAGTGTGTGTGTGTGTGTGTGTGTGTGTACACTGTTGTGTGCGTGTGAATACAAAGTGTGTCTGTACACTGTGTGTGTGTGTGTATACACAGTGTGTGTGTGTATATACACAATGTGTGTGTTTGTGTAAGGGTGTACACAGTTGTGTGTGTGTGTGTGCACAGTTGTGTGTGTGTGTATACACAGTGTGTGTGTGTGTACACAGTGTGCATGTGTGTGTACACAGTTCCGTGTGTGTGTGTGTACGCAGTTGAGTGTGTGTACACAGTTGTGTGTGTGTACACAGTTGTGTGTGGACACAGTTGGGTGTGTGTGTACACTGTTGTGTGTGTGTGTGTGCACTGTTGTGTGTGTGTTTGTGTACACTGTTGTGGGTGTGTGTACACTGTGTGTGTGTGTACACTGTCATGTGTGTATATGTGTACACCGTTCTGTTTGTGTGTGTGTGTACACTGTTGTGTGTGTGTGTACACTGCTGTGAGGGTCTGTGTGTATACACTGTTATGTTTGCTTGTGTGTCTGTACACTGTTGTGTGTGTGCGTACACTGTGTGTGTGTACACAGTGTGTGTGTTTGTTTAAACAGTGTGTGTGTACACAGTGTGTGTGTGTGCGTGTTAACACTGTGTGTGTTTGTATACACAGATTCTGTGTGTATACACAGTTTGTGTTGTGTGTGTGTGTGTGTCTGTACACAGTTGTGTGTGTGTGTGTGTAGACAGTGTGTGTTGTGTCTGTGTGTACACTGTGTGTGTGTGTGTAAACACAGTTTGTGAATGTGTGTACACAGTGTGTGTTGTGTGAGTGTGTACACAGTGTGTGTGTCTGTACACTGTTGTGTGCGTGTGTACACAGTGTGTGTGTGTGTCCACAGTGTGTGTTTGTATACACAGTGTGTGTATACACAGTGTGTGTGTGTGTGTACACAGTGTGTGTGTGTATACACAGTGTGTCTGTACACAGTGTGTGTGTGTGTGTATATACACAGTGTGTGTGTGTGTATACACAATGTGTGTGTTTGTGTAAGGGTGTACACAGTTGTGTGTGTGTGTGTGTACACAGTTGTGTGTGTGTGTGTATACACAGTGTGTGTGTGAGTACACAGTGTGCATGTGTGTGTACACAGTTGCGTGTGTGTGTGTGTACGCAGTTGAGTGTGCGTACACTGTGTGTGTGTGTACACTGCTGTGTGTGTGTGTACACAGTGTGTATGTGTTTGTCCACAGTGTGTGCTTGTATACACAGTGTGTGTATACACAGTGTGTGTGTGTGTACACAGTGTGTGTGTATACACAGTTTGTCTGTACACAGTGTGTGTGTGTATACACAGTGTGTGTGTGTGTGTGTACAAAGTGTGCATGTGTGTGTACACAGTTGTGTGTGTGTACACAGTTGGGTGTGGACACAGTTGGGTGTGAGTGTACACTGTTGTGTGTGTGTGCGTTTGTGCACTGTTGTGTGTGTGTTTGTGTACACTGTTGTGGGTGTGTGTACACTGTGTGTGTGTGTGTACACTGTCGTTTGTGTGTATATGTGTACACCGTTCTGTGTGTGTGTGTGCACACTGTTGAGTGTGTGTGTACACTGCTGTGCGGGGCTGTGTGTGTACACTGTTATGTTTGCGTGTGTGTCTGTACACTGTTGTGTGTGTGTACACAGTATGGATGTTTGTATAAACAGTGTGTGTGTATACACATTGTGTGTTGTGTGTGTTAACACTGTGTGTGTTTGTATACACAGATTCTGTGTGTGTGTGTACACAGTTTGTGTTGTGTGTGTGTGTGTCCACAGTGTGTGTGTCTGTGTGTGTGCACCGTGTGTGTGTGTTTACACAGTTGTGTGTGTGTGTGTCTGTACACAGTTGTGTGTGTTTGTGTGTGTACACAGTTGTGTGTGTGTGTGTGTGTTCACAGTTTGTGTGTGTGTGTGTGTACATGGTGTGTGTGTGAACACTGTGTGTGTGTACAAAGTGTGTGTTGTGTGTGTGTACACTTTTTGTGTTGTGTGTGTGTGTGTACACAGTGTGTGTGTGTGTGTGTACACTGTTGTGTGTGTGTGTACACAGTGTGTCTGTGTCCAAAGAGTGTGTGTTAACACAGTGTGTGTGTGTTTAAATATTGTGTGTGTGTGTGTGTGTGTGTGTACCCAGTCTGTGGGCGTCTACACAGTGTGTGTGCCTGTGTACACTGTCGTGTGTGTGTGTGTACACAGTGTGAGTGTGTGTACACAGTGTGAGTGTATACACAGTGTGTGTGTGTGTGTGTGTGTACACTGTTGTGTGTGTGTGTACACAGTGTGTGTGCGTGTATACACAGTGTGTGTGTTTGTGTGTGTGTGTACACAGTTGTGTGTGTGTATACACAGTGTCTGTGTGTGTACACAGTGTGTGTTGTGTGTGTGTACATAGTGTGTGTGTGTACACTGTTGTGTGTGTGTGTGTACACAGTGTGTGTGTGTGTGTCCACAGTGTGTGTTTGTATACACAGTGTGTGTGTGTGTGTGTGTGTGTGTACACTGTTGTGTGCGTGTGAATACAAAGTGTGTCTGTACACTGTGTGTGTGTGTGTATACACAGTGTGTGTGTGTATATACACAATGTGTGTGTTTGTGTAAGGGTGTACACAGTTGTGTGTGTGTGTGTGCACAGTTGTGTGTGTGTGTATACACAGTGTGTGTGTGTGTACACAGTGTGCATGTGTGTGTACACAGTTCCGTGTGTGTGTGTGTACGCAGTTGAGTGTGTGTACACAGTTGTGTGTGTGTACACAGTTGTGTGTGGACACAGTTGGGTGTGTGTGTACACTGTTGTGTGTGTGTGTGTGCACTGTTGTGTGTGTGTTTGTGTACACTGTTGTGGGTGTGTGTACACTGTGTGTGTGTGTACACTGTCATGTGTGTATATGTGTACACCGTTCTGTTTGTGTGTGTGTGTGTACACTGTTGTGTGTGTGTGTACACTGCTGTGAGGGTCTGTGTGTATACACTGTTATGTTTGCTTGTGTGTCTGTACACTGTTGTGTGTGTGCGTACACTGTGTGTGTGTACACAGTGTGTGTGTTTGTTTAAACAGTGTGTGTGTACACAGTGTGTGTGTGTGCGTGTTAACACTGTGTGTGTTTGTATACACAGATTCTGTGTGTATACACAGTTTGTGTTGTGTGTGTGTGTGTGTCTGTACACAGTTGTGTGTGTGTGTGTGTAGACAGTGTGTGTTGTGTCTGTGTGTACACTGTGTGTGTGTGTGTAAACACAGTTTGTGAATGTGTGTACACAGTGTGTGTTGTGTGAGTGTGTACACAGTGTGTGTGTCTGTACACTGTTGTGTGCGTGTGTACACAGTGTGTGTGTGTGTCCACAGTGTGTGTTTGTATACACAGTGTGTGTATACACAGTGTGTGTGTGTGTGTACACAGTGTGTGTGTGTATACACAGTGTGTCTGTACACAGTGTGTGTGTGTGTGTATATACACAGTGTGTGTGTGTGTATACACAATGTGTGTGTTTGTGTAAGGGTGTACACAGTTGTGTGTGTGTGTGTGTACACAGTTGTGTGTGTGTGTGTATACACAGTGTGTGTGTGAGTACACAGTGTGCATGTGTGTGTACACAGTTGCGTGTGTGTGTGTGTACGCAGTTGAGTGTGCGTACACTGTGTGTGTGTGTACACTGCTGTGTGTGTGTGTACACAGTGTGTATGTGTTTGTCCACAGTGTGTGCTTGTATACACAGTGTGTGTATACACAGTGTGTGTGTGTGTACACAGTGTGTGTGTATACACAGTTTGTCTGTACACAGTGTGTGTGTGTATACACAGTGTGTGTGTGTGTGTGTACAAAGTGTGCATGTGTGTGTACACAGTTGTGTGTGTGTACACAGTTGGGTGTGGACACAGTTGGGTGTGAGTGTACACTGTTGTGTGTGTGTGCGTTTGTGCACTGTTGTGTGTGTGTTTGTGTACACTGTTGTGGGTGTGTGTACACTGTGTGTGTGTGTGTACACTGTCGTTTGTGTGTATATGTGTACACCGTTCTGTGTGTGTGTGTGCACACTGTTGAGTGTGTGTGTACACTGCTGTGCGGGGCTGTGTGTGTACACTGTTATGTTTGCGTGTGTGTCTGTACACTGTTGTGTGTGTGTACACAGTATGGATGTTTGTATAAACAGTGTGTGTGTATACACATTGTGTGTTGTGTGTGTTAACACTGTGTGTGTTTGTATACACAGATTCTGTGTGTGTGTGTACACAGTTTGTGTTGTGTGTGTGTGTGTCCACAGTGTGTGTGTCTGTGTGTGTGCACCGTGTGTGTGTGTTTACACAGTTGTGTGTGTGTGTGTCTGTACACAGTTGTGTGTGTTTGTGTGTGTACACAGTTGTGTGTGTGTGTGTGTGTTCATGGTGTGTGTGTGAACACTGTGTGTGTGTACAAAGTGTGTGTTGTGTGTGTGTACACTTTTTGTGTTGTGTGTGTGTGTGTACACAGTGTGTGTGTGTGTGTGTACACTGTTGTGTGTGTGTGTACACAGTGTGTCTGTGTCCAAAGAGTGTGTGTTAACACAGTGTGTGTGTGTTTAAATATTGTGTGTGTGTGTGTGTGTGTGTGTACCCAGTCTGTGGGCGTCTACACAGTGTGTGTGCCTGTGTACACTGTCGTGTGTGTGTGTGTACACAGTGTGAGTGTGTGTACACAGTGTGAGTGTATACACAGTGTGTGTGTGTGTGTGTGTACACTGTTGTGTGTGTGTGTACACAGTGTGTGTGCGTGTATACACAGTGTGTGTGTTTGTGTGTGTGTGTACACAGTTGTGTGTGTGTATACACAGTGTGTGTGTGTGTAGACAGTGTGTTTGAGTGTGTGTACACAGTTGCGTGTGTGTGTGTACACAGTTGTGTGTGTACACAATTGTGTGTGTTTACACAGTTTTGTGTGTGTATGTACACTGTTGTGTGTTTGTGTGAGTATACAGAATTGTGATTGTGTACCCAGTTGTGTGTGTGTTTGTGTGCACACAGTTGTGTGTGTGTGTGTACACAGTTGTGTGTGTGTACACAGTTGAGTGTGTGTACACAGTTGTGTGTGAGTGTGCCCACAGTTGTTTGTGTGTACGTACACAGCTGTATGTGTGTGTACAAAGTTGAGTGTGTGTACACAGCTGTGTGTGCATACACACTTGTGTGTGTGTATACACAGCTGTGTGTGTGTGTATGTGTGTGTACACAGTTGTGTGTGTGTGTAAACATGTGTGTGTGTAAACAGTTGAATGTGTGTACACAGTTGTGTGTGTGTGTGTACACTGTTGAGTGTGTGTAAACAGTCGTGTGTATGTGTGTGTACAAAGTTGTGTGTGTGTGTAAACAGTTGTATTTGTGTGCGTGTACACAGTTGTGTGTGTGTGGGTGTGTACTCAGCTGCGTGTGTGTGTACACAGTTGTGTGTGTGTATGTATAAACAGTGTGTGTGTGTGTGGACAGTCGTGTGTGCGTGTCTACACATTTGTATGCGTGTGTCTGGGTGTGTGTACACAGTGTGTGTGTGTATACGCAGTGTGTGCATATGTGTGTGTGTAAACGGTTGTGTGTGTGTGTACACAGTGTGTGTGTGTATATACAAAGAGTGTGTGTGTGTACACAGTGTGTGTGTGTGTGTGTACACAGTGTGTGAGTGTATACATAGTGTGTGTGTGTACATAGTTGTGTGTGTGCGTGTGTACAAATTTGTTTGTGTGTGTACACAGTGTGTGTGTGTGTGTACACGGTGTGTGTGTGTGTGTGTGTGTGTACACAGTTGTGTGTGTGTGTGTACACTGTGTGTGTGTGTGTACACTGTGTGTCTGTGTACACTGTGTGTGTGTACACAGTTGTGTGTGTGTACATAGCTTTGTGTGTGTGTACACAGCTGTATGTGTGTGTACAAAGTTGTGTG